>NC_054537.1:17299382-17376882 GCF_017654505.1 Polyodon spathula | reverse complement strand
TTCAGCCCATCTTGCTCGTTTGGTTGTTAGTAGCTTATTGATCCCAAAATCTTATCAAGCAGCTTCTTGAAGGATCCCAGGGTGTCAGCTTCAACAACATTACTGGGGAGTTGATTCCAGACCCTTACGATTCTCTGTGTAAAAAAGTGCCTGCTATTTTCTGTTCTGAATGCCCCTTTGTCTAATCTCCATTTGTGACCCCTGGTCCTTATTTCTTTTTTCAGGTCGAAAAAGTCCCTTGGGTCAACATTGTCAATACCTTTTAGAATTTTGAATGCTTGAATTAAGTCGCCACGTAGTCTTCTTTGTTCAAGACTGAACAGATTCAATTCTTTTAGCCTGTAATTGGAGAATGCTGTTTTTAAAACAAACAGTATATATGGTAATGTCTCAAAGTGTTTTCTTTCCTGGTTTTATTCATTCAAGAAAACATCTATTTTTACCACTCAGAAGTTGTGGAATCTTTGGCAGCTCACTCTTCATTCTTCAGTGTTAGTGCTGCTGCCGTCCTCAGACATTGCTGTCAGCTGGGAAAGCTCCACAGAAAGCAGAAGGTCAACATTATGGTCACAGAGAACATCCTGGGGGGAAAAAAACTAAATTACACACAAAAGGGTCGATTCACTAAGCTTTTGTTCCAGTGTAATTTTTGCCCCAGCATTCCACCATGAGGAATAAAAAGCTAATTATTGTTAACTAATTGCTACCATTCAAATGCAAGTACAGAACCGGTTACAAATTGCTAATTTTACCTCACTTAAGATGCTCTCGAGAGTAGGTAGTGTTTCTACTTGAGGGATGTTATACTCCTTCTCGTCCAGCTAAAAAGTAAGCAGGAATTTTTCAACATAACCTAAAAATTGCATTGAAAAAAATTGTGGGATGAGTTAACAAAATACTCTGTTCAGTGAGCTGTAAGGACAACACACTGGGAGGAAAATCTTAATAAAATACAATATAATGTATTATTGTGCTACTGCTTCAATTGAACTGGACACTATCATTCATAACACCTTCATAAAGGCTACATAACACAGTAAAACTACATAAATATAAAATGCCAAGAACAGAGGGAGCAGTCTCATTGACTAACACATGCTACCATACCAGTACAGCATGGAACGTTGGCAGATTCACTTGACAGCCAATTCACTTTGGGTGGAATTGGTTAGCTTAGGGTAGGGGTGCAATATTATAAGCACCTTAACACACTCCAGGGTGTTGAAATATGGTTCAACGTCCACAGACCCAGGCTGTTTAATGGCACTTGGCATCCCCTAGTGATTAACACCCCTAGCCGCGTGGCTACTGGACAATATCTGAGCACCCTGCCGTGTACTACTGCTTTCATAACCACTTTGAAAACTTAAAATGTGTTGTCAGAACAATAATGCACCACGATAATGCTACCAAAGTGATATTGAACTCTATTATATAGTTACAGTAAAAGTGTTAATAACTACACATTCCTAAGTTTCAATAGTAGTGCATTGGTTTTTTAAGTTTTTTTTAATGAATTCTTATATGTCAGTTTCATGTGTGGTACTGAGAGATTACAATATGTAACACAATTTTTGTTCCTGGGTAGTAAGTGTTATTTCCTAATTGCTTATGCCTCAAAAGTATATAAAATGGCTATTATTCCCCACAAACTTTGCTTTTGTGACCAGGACAGGTAAATTTCAAAATATCACTATTTCCAATGAGAAAACTACATATTAATCCAAATTAACATGTATTTATACCAAAGTAATACAAAAATGACTACAAAAGATTTAGAAGTGAGTAGTTTTTCGAGATTTACGATACTTCTAAATTTACTGTAAATTTACAGTATAATCGTAAATCTCGAAAAACTACTCACTTCTAAATCTTTTGTAGGTATTTTTGTATTACTTTAGTATAAATACATGTTAATTTGGATTCATATGTTGTTTTTTTCTGACTATGTGAACGAAAAGACACACATTTGCCCGTTTTCCCATTGGAAATAGTGATATTTTGAAATATCACTGCCCTGGTCACAAAAGCAAAGTTTGTGGGGAATAATAGTCATTTTCTATACTTTTGAGGCATAAGCAATTAGGAAATAACACTTACTACCCAGGAACAAAAAAAATAAAAAAAATTGTTACACGGTGTTATACATATGCAGGCTGTGCTGTGTAGCTTTTAAATAGGAGGTCTGCATGTTACACAGTGTTTAATTTAAATAAAGTGCAGCTATTATCATTATCAAGGGAATACAATGTCAGTCACTACAATACAAGCTTTGTGTGCGATATTAAGAGAATACCACTTGGACATATGGAACAATACTTTGTCATGCAGCAGTCTCTTGACACAGGGGTGGTACCGACAGACTGGAAAATGGCAAACGTAATACCGATCCACAAAAAGGGAAACAAAACTAAACCAGGTAACTACAAACCAGTAAGCCTGACTTCTATTATATGCAAACTTATGGAAACTATAATAAGATCCAAAATGGAAAATTACCTATATGGTAACAGGGTCCAGGGAGACAGTCAGCATGGTTTTAGGAAAGGGAGATCGTGTCTAACTAACTTGCTTGATTTTTTTGAGGACGCAACATCGATAATGGATAATTGCAAAGCATATGACAATCACTGTTGCAGCAGCAAAGGTCATTCAAAATTATCTAGACAAGATTCAGAACTGGGCAGACACATGGCAAATGACATTTAATAGAGAAAAGTGTAAGGTACTGCACGCAGGAAATAAAAATGTACATTATAAATATCATATGGGAGATACTGAAATTGGAGAAGGAATCTATGAAAAAGACCTAGGAGTTTTTGTTGACTCAGAAATGTCTTCATCTAGACAATGTGGGGAAGCTATAAAAAAGGCTAACAAGATGCTCGGATACATTGTGAAAAGTGTTTAATTTAAATCAAGGGAAGTAATGTTAAAACTGTATGCACTAGTAAGACCCCATCTTGAATATTGTGTTCAGTTCTGGTCACCTCGCTATAAAAAAGATATTGCTGCTCTAGAAAGAGTGCAAAGAAGAGCGACCAGAATTATTCCGGGCTTAAAAGGCATGTCATATGCAGACAGGCTAAAAGAATTGAATCTGTTCAGTCTTGAACAAAGAAGACTACGCGGCGACCTAATTCAAGCATTCAAAATTTTAAAAGGTATGGACAATGTCGACCCAAGGGACTTTTTCGACCTGAAAAAAGAAACATGGACCAGGGGTCACAAATGGAGATTAGACAAAGGGGCATTCAGAACAGAAAATAGGAGTCACTTTTTTACACAGAGAATTGTGAGGGTTTGGAATCAACTCCCCAGTAATGTTGTTGAAGCTGACACCCTGGGATCCTTCAAGAAGCTGCTTAATGAGATACTGGGATCAATAAGCTATTAACAACCAAACGAGCAAGATGGGCCAAATGGCCTCCTCTCGTTTGTAAACTTTCTTATGTTCTTATGTTCATTCTCAAGAGCACTTATTGAAGCACTTTCGAATTACGATTAAACGTCCATTCAGTACAGCCTATAGGCAGAGCTATGAAAACACAGCATTTCTTGCTTCACCTGTCTTGGGTGAATTTCTGAGATATTTCAACAAATCGGTCTTGTTGCGGTATCACAAGAGGAAGTGTGTGTGTGTGTGTGTGTAGCCAATAGGAACCTATGACATGGATTTAACCTGGTTTATATCGAATAAATAAAAGAACTAATTAACGTTTCGTTTACCAGACAATCCAAAGTACAATGGGATGCAACCTGGCTTCCGCTAATCGGCACATCCTCGACTCTGGTGTATGCAACATGCGATAATGTAGTTATTACTACAGTGGCTTGCGAAAGTATTGACCCCCCCTTGGCATTTTTCCTATTTTGTTGTCTTACAACCTGGAATTAAAGTGGATTTTTGGGGGGTTTGTATCATTTGATTTACACAACATTTTGAAGATGCAAAATATTTTTTTTATTGTGAAACAAACAAGCAATAAGACAACAAAACAGAAAACTTGAGCGTGCATAAGTATTCACTCCCCCAAAGTCAATACTTTGTAGAACCACCTTTTGCAGCAATTACAGCTGCAAGTCTCCTGGGGTATGTATCTATAAGTTTGGCACATCTAGCCACTGGGATTTTTGCCCATTCTTCAAGGCAAAACTGCTCCAGCTCCTTCAAGTTGGATGGGTTCCGTTGGTGTACAGCAATCTTTAAGTCATACCACAGATTCTCAATTGGATTGAGGTCTGGGCTTTGACTAGGCCATTCCAAGACATTTAAATGTTTCCCCTTAAACCACTCGAGTGTTGCTTTAGCAGTATGCTTAGGGTCATTGTCCTGCTGGAAGGTGAACCTCCGTCCCAGTCTCAAATCTCTGGAAGACTGAAACAGGTTTCCCTCAAGAATTTTCCTGTATTTAGCGCCATCCATCATTCCTTCAATTCTGACCAGTTTCCCAGTCCCTGCCGATGAAAAACATCCCCACAGCATGATGCTGCCACCACCATGCTTCACTGTGGGGATGGTGTTCTCGGGGTGATGAGAGGTGTTGGGTTTGTGCCAGACATAACATTTTCCTTGATGGCCAAAAAGCTCAATTTTAGTCTCATCTGACTAGAGTACCTTCTTCCATATGTTTGGGGAGTCTCCCACATGCCTTTTGACGAACACCAAACGTGTTTGCTTATTTTTTTCTTTAAGCAATGGCTTTTTTCTGGCCACTCTTCCGTAAAGCCCAGCTCTGTGGCGTGTATGGCTTAAAGTGGCCCTATGGACAGATACTCCAATCTCCGCTGTGGAGCTTTGCAGCTTTGCAGCTCCTTCAGGGTTATCTCTGGTCTCTTTGTTGCTCTCCAATTAATGCCCTCCTTGCCTGCCTGGTCTGTGAGTTTCGGTGGGCGGCCCTCTCTTGCCAGGTTTATTGTGGTGCCATATTCTTTCCATTTTTTAATAATGGCTTTAATGGTGCTCCGTGGGATGTTCAAAGTTTCGGATATTTTTTTATAACCCAACCCTGATCTGTACTTCTCCACAACTTTGACCCTGACCTGTTTGGAGAGCTCCTTGGTCTTCATGGTGCCATTTGCTTGGTGGTTCCCCTTGCTTAGTGGTGTTGCAGATTCTGGGGCCTTTCAGAACAGGTGTATATATACTGAGATCATGTGACAGATCATGTGACACTTAGATTGCACACAGGTTGACTTTATTTAACTAATTATGTGACTTCTGAAGGTAACTGGTTGCACCAGATCTTATTTAGAGGCTTAATAGCAAAGGGGGTGAATATACATGCATGCACCACTTTTCCGTTATTTATTTTTTAGAATTTTTTGAAACAAGTTATTTTTTTCATTTCACTTCACCAATTTGGACTATTTTGTGTATGTCCATTACATGAAATCCAAATAAAAATCAATTTTAATTCCAGGTTGTAAGGCAACAAAATAGGAAAAATGCCAAGGGGAGGGGAGGGGGGTCAATACTTTCGCAAGCCACTGTACACATATTTGTAAACTGTAACAAACGACTACTTTATTATGCAAATGCGTATTTCCATACCTCTTCAGCCTCTGGCATGCTGATTCCTGAAAATATATCAGAACTGGACAGGTCGTCTCCCTCATTTTCTGACTTTCTCTAACACCAGAAAAACACACTGCAGTTTGGGCTGTCGAAAGGTACAACCAAATGTTCCTGTCAGGACACTGCACTCTGATTGGTTATCATATTATTGTTAATAAAACAACGAATAATCATCTTTCAACACCGAAACCTTAAACCTAAGGTCAGTATCCTATACAGCAGTCATTGCACATCTAAAGTAGTTCATGGTGGGCAGTGAATAAGTGTTTTTGTTACTTTGAAAAAAAAAAAAAAAAAGTGACTGGAGTGGAACACTCTCCTCCTGCGAGCGACCAGCTCGATCACCTGACATGGATGTTGAGGTGTTTGAAGTACGGACAACAGATCAAAACCATTTAATTTAATTTAATTTTGGTAAATGTTTGCGCTGCTTATTTTGCTTTTTTTATTTGCAGTAGGTTAATTGAATTGCAGTTATTGTATTTGTTTATTGCAAATGGTGGATTATTTAAATAATTGTATTATTCAACAAATTCAACGGATAACGTAATGTGACTCCACTTCCTTGCCAAGGTCCTGAAGCGTGCGTAGCGTCCTCTCAAGGTAAATAACATAACAATGTTGAAATCAGCTAACTCTTATAAAATATTTTACCAATAATTTCAGCACCTACTCAAATACACCCAATAGGCTTACAACAGTCAGTTCACGTCATGAACAGTTGAAGTTCAATAAGAAGAGAAAGAACGCCAGAGTTAATGTTAACCCTGGAGTGCCCACGCCATCTCACGCCAAAAGAATGGAACTTCGTCAGTTCAAAATGACATTCTGCCGCAGTGTTTGAATATCAGTTGGAATGCCAGACAGTTAATAGAAACTGTAAGCAAAAGTAAAACGCGATCATCTTTATTATTATACAGTAAGCATGGCTCTTTCTTTAAAAAGCGTCAGTTGTCAATATTATTATTGTCGTAGTCGTTGACTGTTTTGTACAATTTAATATCAAGAATGGATTTTAAAATCTAAATAAGACTTAAAATGTTAACAACGTAAATAAAATACAGCATGTTAAAATGATGTTGCTATGCTGGAATTTTAACAGATATATTTCTTCGCATTGTCATTGCATTATAAATAACTGATGGGCTGAACTATGCATATATTTGGCTTTTTCTAGAAATTAAGTCATGGCAGGCAAAAAGAAAGAACTTCACTTACAGGTATGCATACATTTTAACAAAATATAATATCTTTATAAAAGTTCATGAAAAAGTATGGTCCATTTGTTAAATATTCACAGCTTGGCCACTTTATTAGGACCTATACCTAGTATTAGGTTTGCTTGCCATTTACCTTTCACCATTTCTGTCAGTGATATATTGATTGTAGTTGTGCAGCGCTTATAGCTTTATAGTGCGGCAGGGATCACATGTCACAGGACCTAATAAATTGGATGGGTCCTGTATGTTTAGGTATTGTTCAAGTGGTATAATGGCATTGTGTTGCTTCAAAAATGTAATATAATTTTATGGTGTCATTTTTTTTTTTAGGTTGCAATTACCAATCAGGAACATTGGGATGAGGTTATGTCAGCTAAAGGCTTAACAGGTGTGCAGATCTGACACATTTTATTATCATCAGAATTAACCATTTTTTGGTATCATTTTATTGTACAGTATCATATCATTGTCAAAAAGCCCTTAGAATTAAAGTGCAAGTCTCTTGAGTTATACAAAAGGCCTGTCTTCCAAAATGCATGTTGTTTTGTGCATTGTGGGAAATGACAAACTTCATGTTTCTTTTTATTGAACATATTCCATTCAATGGCAATCACCCAACGTCAGGAAAGGTCATATTACCTGTAACAAATGTAATTAATGGGAAAAGAAAGCAAAGTGCAGTACATACAATACTGTATATCAAACTTGCAGTATATTGTAATGGCAGGATACAAATCTAATGAAAGGTATGTTTTTTTTTAAAGCGTCAACAAAGTCAAACAAAATAATTTGTTGCACAAATTCAACTAAATACAATTATTCTTTGTAGTTACAGTGGCATTTATTGAATCTTCAAAACCTTACACTTTATCTCAGAAGGTACAGTTGCCAGTCTGATCCCGAGTAGTGGGTGCTATTTAAAAACAAACAACAAGCTAGAATTGCCTGTTTATTAAAGATCATTCCTATGTTCAGTTGTAGATGTGTATCAAGATTGGTGTGGACCATGCAAAGCAGTGCTGAGTCTGTTTAGAAAGCTTAAAACTGAAATTGGGGATGAGCTGCTGCATTTTGCTGTGGTAAGTAAAATATCCATCGACCATGGCCCTGTACTTGATACTGCACAGAGCAGTCAGTAGCTTCTAGAAGATTCACAGTTTTAATTTGGTTCACCACATTTTGTGCAGCGGTATATTCAAATATAGTTAAGATTGTTGTATCGGAAATTATTTCACTTAAAGATGGCTGTCATTATGAACCTGAAAAAACACAGCTCATTTGTATAGCCATAATATTTTTGTAGTTATTGACAACAAGACAAATGGATGATCCGATTCAGAACAGTGTTCAGTATGGTATAGTTGTTGGAGTCATAAAACAACTAATTTATCAAATGCCATAACATAATCTAACAATCTTTTTTTCAGTACAGCTCAACTATGTCTGAATGCTATATGGCAGTAGACCATTAAGTCTAAAGTGAAAATAGCTATTGTTACCCTGAGGTAGCAGTAGTCAAATCTGTTTTTATGCTCACCTGGACAAAGTGGTTACCTACGGTTACTAGTGAATCCCAGAACAGATACTTCAGCCGCCACCTCTTAGCAGTTAGAAATGTTCAGTTTGTTGAATAGATAATAAAGGGAAATAGTTGTACTTGTTATATCAAGGTTTATTATTATTATTATTATTATTATTATTATTATTATTATTATTATTATTATTACTTTTCAGTGCCAAGGTTTCAAACCAGTTGCTGAAAAACTGATAATGAACTGCTGAATGACTGATAATAAACAGCAATCTGTTTCTTTTACTTTTAGGCTGAAGCTAGCCATTTTCATACATTGGATCCCTTTAATGGAAAGTGCGAACCTGTCTTCCTCTTTTATTCTGTAAGTGTTATTTACTTATTTATTTATGAGGTAAAGAAGTTTCCCAAGAGAGGGCACTTTGCTAACTAATGTTTAGGCAGTACATAAATACCAGTCTGTTTCTGTGAACTGTTACAAACGTGATGGGTGTAGGATTGGAGTGGCTTCTAGTAGCCTAAACATCATAATAATAATAATAATAATAATAATAATAATAATAATAATAATAATAATAATAATAATAATAATTGTCATCATCTATTTTATGTAGCGCTTTTCATGTGCATATCTCAAGGCACTTCACAAGAATAAAAAAAGCAATTTAAACAATGACATTTACTTAAAAAATAAATAAGATGACATAATGTCCAATAAAACAAGAAAAACAGTAACTACATCCAACAACACATAACCGTTCACACAATAAAAGCCAAAGTAAAAAAGCGGGTTTTCAGTTTAGATTTAAAAATATAACAGTATCACTGACCCTTATGACGAATGGAAGGTCATTCCACAGCCTAGGTGCTCAGTTACCAAAAGAACGCCGCTTTGTTCTAGGTATTGATGGTAGGCCAGTCAAAAGATTGAAGGCTATGCAAAGCAGTATATGGCGAAAGAAGGTCTTGGATGTAGTTTGGTGCTAACCCATGCAGAGCCTTAAAAGTTACTAGTAGGATTTGAAGTTTCACTCTGAACTCCACTGGAAGCCAATGCAGGGAAACATAGTTCTGTTTTACCTTATTTTACTTTATGACCTGTTTCTGACAAATCTGAATATAAACAGTCTTCCTCTAGTAAATCATCTCAACATTATTCTTAGCAATTTCCATTTTTATAGAGCATAACAAAATCTAAATAGTTCTGCCACTGTTTTACAGCATTGTGTTGTGCCCTATTGCATCCAGAAATACAGTGCATTGATACTGGAATTGGATAATTGTTTCTGTCTCAAGACTATGACTTGAAATGTGTTCATTTATTTTAAATAGATAACAACCATAGCTGCTGCTATGGCAAATAACTTTCTAAAACATAAAAACTATAGCTGTCGAAGGTCAACCAGTTGTCGTTTGGCCAGTCATCATTCAGATTGCCTGCAATATTTAATTGTTAGTAGTAATAGAATTATGTTTACTTATTGTTTTTGTTCTAATCACTTAAGGGTGGTAAAGCAGTGGCTATAGTGAAAGGGGTTAATGGCCCACTTTTGCAAAAGACAATCTTAGAACATGTGCAAGAAGTAAAGAAGCAGCAAGAAGTGGGTGACAAATGCATTGAAGCACTGGTAAGTTTTATTTTTTTAGAAATGATTATTATTGCAGTCTTTTATTTATAACTTCAAAGCTATCCATCCGAATTCTAAGGGAAAAAAAAAACAGTCAAGCTAACAAACATTTTGGCTAATGGTTTGAGATGTTGTATAATTTCCGTCGTCTTATATATAATTACCCAGCTTTAACACAAGTGTGCATGTCGGTTTAAGGTCCAGGAAATTCCCCTCCTTGAGAACACATTAGAAGTGCCACCAAATGAAGATGCTCATGGACAAGAAGACAAGGAGGCAAAAGCAGAGCAGAGAGGACTAAATGACAAAGAGGTTGTGGGTGAGCAAATCTAAAAATAACTGTCTACTGTCAGGGTGGAAAAAAGTGAGTAACACACATGGGCTGTCAATAACTTATGCATCCCTTTGAGGGGATCTTATATTTGCAATTTGCAAGTCCTCTGCAGTTGCCACTTCTTCAACTGCTAGTATCTCCATACACAATTTCAGCTTGCAACATTACATTTTTGTGTTGTGGAAACTCCTTGGGCAAAATCTAGTGGCACCCTTCAAGTTGACCTGTTTCCTAAGATGGCTGCCATACTGTGGTCAAGTGAGTTTTTGGCTTCTGTATGATAAAGACCTAGCTTAACGCTTGAAGATATTTGCTTCATGCTTGGCACAGAGCTGTATTTTGTTATCTTGGTAAAGTTCAATGAAGGGTATTGTACAAAAAAAATGTACTCTGCAAACTAGGTGTTAATCTTTAAAAAATGTGTTCTTATGTGAGGGCTTATATATTGTTCCAAACAGATTTGTCAGATGATTCCTACACTGTTGCCATTATAAAGCCTGATGCTGTGTCTCAGGGTAAAGTGGATGAAATCAAGAATAAAGTAAGTGCCTTTCCAACTCTACTGTCTATCTGTCTGTCTGTTTGTCTATAAGAAAGTCTTTTTCTAAAGATTAGTGTCTTACAAATGTCAAAGAGCCTCCTAGGCCTGCACTATTTTCAGTATGATGACACATTATTTTCCAGTTGTGGTATATATGTCTTTTAAATGATGGGTTATGGAATATTACCATAAGTTTTTTTTTGTTTTGTTTATTTGTTTTTTTGTAACCAATGCAGTGGTGTGTTTAGGACATGTCCCATGTCTGGGTGTTTATATTAGGTGGTGTATAACAGGGGGAAGTGTTACGTGTGTGTGGGTCGTCAGTGAACAATACTGAGGCAGACCGAGCACTAGGTGTTGACACGTCGCACAGGCATGCAGATTTAATCAACACAAGGGCTGCCACTAGAGTACCAGCAATGGTAGACCTGGTGTCACTTTAATGAAGAGAACAAAACAAAAAAGCTGAAAATACAAGTTTGCTACACAAAGCGCGGGCTAGTCCCACGAAAAGGAACGTCCTGCTCCAGGAACCTACTACTCTACGCAAATCCTCTCTATACTGTTTGGGATCAACCTCCCCTAAACTAACCTACTTCTCGGCTCCTGAAATTACGACCTTCCCACGATGACTCCTGCCTCTTCACACGGCCTCGGATGGACAATGCCTTCACAAGCACCACCTTGCAGGGTTCTGTAGTAGTTTATCCTGTGGAGCGGACGCTCTCCTGGGTTGTTGTCGTGTGCAGGGGTAGATGTTCCCGGGATTAGTGCTGGCTCCATAGCTTCAGCTCCCAGGTTGATATGAGTCTGAAAAACAACACGAAACAAAACACAGCAAGTTTTCGCTCAGTGCCTGTCTGTATGGCTGTGGCTGTGCAGTAACCTCGAGCAGTGGTGCAAAGCTTTTTGAGCTCCACGCAGCCTCCCCGGGCACGCCCCCAAACCAATTCGGACTTCCTGATCAGCTCAGCGCCGGGCAAGCCTACCTGCACAATTATTTCCTTAACAACGCGTCTCCTGTTGCACGACCCTGCTGCTTCCATAAAGGCACACATGGGTCTCCCTGTCACATGGTTCTATAAAACAAAAAGGTTACCTTTTTTTTCATACTTTTAATATCTAATTATATTTGCATTTGTGGTTATGGGCTGACATTATTCTAGACTGATGCTGTTTGCTTTAACAACAGCCTACAATTAAAAAAAAAATGTATTTCATTTATAAAAACAGACTTAAAAAAAATTATTAAAATAACTCATGTGTTTTGTGCCCTATGGGCCTGTGGTAAAGTGCCCCGCCCCTGGGCTATTTGTTTGTGTTGTATGTTGCTTGTAGTGTGTTAATGTTGGTGTATTGTAGTTGGTACACGGGATAATATGGGTTAGGAACACAAGTGATTTAAAATGTATATTTGTATTTAGGCACGAGGATTTTGCACAGCACTTCATGTGCGGGTAAAATGTAATATGTAAGCACGGAGAATTGCACTAAGTAAATTGACTCGAATTGAATGATTGATTAGCAATTGAGTCTCGGTACAGCTGCATAAAAGCAGCATGTTTTAACTCACTCGGAGTTGTGTGTTTGGTGAGTGGAGAACGGGTGTGGAGAGCAGAAAGTAAAAATGTAAAGTAAATTAATTTAACTTGTTTGTCTGTTTGTGTTAGTATGTTTTGTTTGTATATTTATTTTGGCTAAAGTGTCGTGTTTTGTTTGTCTTGCAAACTTTTATTTTCTGCTCTGTTTAATTATTAAATGCTGAGCGCAAGCAAGATTAACAGTTCTAAATGGCTAGATGGCTTTTATTAGTTTTATGCTTTTAATTGGAGGGAAGTATTAGTGACTGTATTTTGTATGAAATTGTATGAAAAACTGCCCTTAGTCATCTGAACATCCACAACATTAAGCAATCAGAACTGAAACCATTCTGTTTTTATAGATTCAAGAGGCTGGATTCATTCTAGTCACCGAAGAACAGAGACACCTCACTGAAGAGCAAGCTAGAGATTTCTGCCTTGATCAGGCTGGGCAGGTTAGAATTTCTTCCTGTATTTATTTGATCACTCCAACCAGTACTGGAAGAAAAACAAAATCGAGATGTAGTCGTTCAGATGTATCAACTACTCTTGAATCAAGAACAAACCTAACAAGAGTTATTGACACACTAACAGGCTGACTTTCAAACATTTTGCTCTGCTCTATTTTTTGAACACTGATATGCTCCTTACTTGCTCCTGTGTAAAAGTGTACTTTTTGCAATTAGTGTATTTTGGCTTTAAATGCAAAATGGCAAAGATACCAACTAAATTTATAATTGCTTTGTAGGGTTCACTGTAAGTGGTTTACACAAAAACAGAAACCATGTTTCCCTCTTGTGGCTATCCCTGCTATTATACAGTAGTATACAATAACTGCTAGAATATATTATAATATAAATTGAATTCAAATAATGATGTATTTCACCATGTTATTAGCAAACTGGTTATTATCTTTTTCTACAGTCAGAGTTTGAGGACCTAGTCAAATTCATATCAAGTGGACTTTGTCATGTGCTGATATTATCCAGAGGAATTGAAGCAGATAAAGATGTTCCTGCCTGGAAAGAATTAATTGAACACTCTGATGTAGAATTTATGAAAGCACCCCCTAGGTAGGCAATTAAATATTGCTACTGTTGAACTGTTAATGTTGAACAAGAATTATATTTTAATTCTGTTAAAAAAAACAATGTAATATATTAGTGCTGCTCATTTACCATTTCATGGATCATATTTAACACTTTATGCTTAAAGACAGTGATTGTAGCTAACACAAGTTGCAGTTTTGAAAGCAAATGTACAGTTTAGCAAACATGTATTTTTATTTTAAAACATGATATTTGGCAGTATACTAGGTTCAATAAATCAGTGTTTATTAACAAGGCACTTTAGAGGGCAACATATGTTTATTTATCATATAGAATATATATATTATATATATATATATATATATATATATATATATAATATATATATATATATATATATAATATATATTATATATATATATATATTATATATCATATATTTTACATATCTCCTAAATATATCCTCGGGCAAAATTTCCAAGTGTTTTTAACATCACCCATGGACATTCAGTGGTGGTGGGTGACTCTTTGCAGATCATTATGTTATGCACTGCAATTTAAACTCTCATACTCTACTTATTGCTATGACTAACATCACCCATGGTACATTTCAGTGGTCCTATTCTGGCATTAGCTTTAACACGAGAGGATGCGGTGCAGCACTGTAGGAATTTACTGGGCCCCAAAAAACTTGAAGATGCAAAAGAGAAGGCTCCAGAAAGGTAACTTTTTTATTTTGGTTTTCAATGCCAAATAACAACTGTGATAAAGATAACTAATGGAATTGTATGAAGTGTTGTCACCAATTATACAATGGTAAGGATCGTCCTGTTTATATTACCTCATAGTAATATGGAACTCCAGGGTGTATGTGATTGTGGGATATCACCACTTTTTGGGCAGTTGAGAGGCAATATCCCTCAACGACACACACTTAAGTGCTATATTGCCTAATTATATGACAGTGGAATTGACTTCCTCGCTTACTTCTAACAGGATTCCAAGTCAGTATATCTGTACAGAATCAGTATATCCTTTGATAAACACAATGTAAAAAGGCACAGCTCATCCTCCAACCACACTGAATGAAACTGACAGATCAGATGATGCAGACTCTGCAGTCTGATTGGTTACACTTTCCTGTTACGCTAAAATCCATTTTTGATTTTTTTTAAGACACTGCAAGAGCTTGTGACTTGGGCACCGTTATTTTTGTATTGAACATTTTAATGCTATAGTGCTACTTTGGATGATACTTGCAGAGATTATGTAAAGCCCTTTATTCTAGTGGACCGAACAATTTCATGTTTTATATTTTTTAAATGTGTTAACTACACTTCTTGATTCATAACTGTGACTGTGTGCTGTCCTGACTTTTGCATAGCAACTATATATAACTAACTGTATGTATATATGTATATTGATGTGGAGAGAGAGAGAGAGAGAGAGAGAGAGAGAGAGAGAGAGAGAGAGAGAGAGAGAGAGAATCCGTAGTATATGCACTTAGAATGCTTGTAACTGCATCACAAAAGCAAATCAAACAATATGTAAAAACATGTTGTTTTTAATAAGATGTTAATTGAAGAATGGGCAAGTCAAAACCTGGAAAATAATACGAGCACCTCGGAGATGTAAAGACCAACACTGTAAAATCTAAAGTAGCACAGAGAGGAGTGCTGTCGGGCAAACTGAAATCTACTTCTACTAGCAGAATGGTCAAACATATTTTTAAAATCTAAATGGATTATATTAATCAGTTTTAACCCAACTTAAATGTATCTGAATTATGAGTGCCTCAATGTCCAAACTGCCCCATCGAGTCACTGGAGAAATATATAATGAAATGTCTGAAGAATCTGCTAGCTTTCTGTCTTTATCCACAAGGCAGACTAGATCCAGTGTGATACAAATATACTTGCAGGCTGTTAGGAAAAAATAAAATTGGACTGTAACATTGAAGTATAAAAGCAATAAGACCTTTAACATTGGCCATTACCAGGCATTACGGACCATTAACTTGCAATAGCGCCCTCGACTTCATCTCAGGCCCTATTACCCAAACAGCCCATAATGCCTGGTAATGCCCTCTGTGGCTGTAATGCTCTAAATGGTAATGCACCATTTTTGTGCAGGGTGTTGTATTGTAATAAAAACTGCACTGATACTTACCTTAACTCTGATGACTTCAATAATAAAATGTATTTTTAGTCCGCAGTGGTCAGTACCACACTGGTACAGACCGAGGGATGTGCTCTGTCAGTTCATCTATATTGACACTTGTTTGGTTTCAGCCTGCGTGCAGAGTTTGCCCTAGAGAACATCCCCATTAACCAGCTTAATGGCAGTTCTTCTCCTGAAGAAGCAAAGAAAGACCTAGAGTTTTTCTTTCCTGTTGAGCAGACTTTGGCTGTTATTAAACCAGATGCCTACAAAGAACACAAAGGTAATTGCTTATAATCTATCAATCTTTCAATATCTATTTCTGTAGGTTTTAGATTTAGATTACTGTTTCACGCACCTAGAACTAAACAGGAAGTACAGAATATACAGTCTTCTGAACCTACTTTTCATTTGTTAAAAACACAGTTTATCAACAGTTAAAACCGGTTGCTATGAATCATGTGAAAAAGGCAAGATAGCAAGATCCAATAACTGATATCTAGGTAGTAAATACCTTAAGACTATTATGATGTTATAGATAACCGTTCACAGATGAGATGCCTTTTTATGTAGCAAAGTAGAAAGCTGCTTATCTTAACCATTTGTTTAACTCAAAAGAGATTTTGAACTTGAGCTCTCATGCTGCGACACAACAGAAATGCACTATAATTTCCACTTAATAAACTGGAATGAAGTGCAAAAAAACAGAAAGGAACAACATAAATTTGGTGTTGCCCTTGTCCTAAAACATTAAGTATTGCCCTCACTTGAGTTCGTGATATATTGTGCATGCTTGGACAATGTATTATATACCAGCGGGCGGATAGAAGGATGCGACATGATGTAGGGGTTTGGATGACATTAAATTCCTACAAGCAGGCTTTAAAATGATCTGTACCCAAAGGCTATTCTGCAGTTGTCGCATTGAAAGTATGGCATAACATTTTTAAATATAAAACGAGTTTATGATCTTCGAGTCCCATAATCTATTCACTTTAAAATAAATGCTAAAGGAAACCAGTAAGTTGGAAAACTCTGGTGTAGTTGCCATATGCCTGGTTGTACTAACAGTGTCCTTTCTATAATGCAAGCTCATAATGCAAACATTTTATTTGTATTACTTTTCCTTAGATGAAATACTGAGCAATATTAAGGAAGCTGGGTTTAGTATATCACAGATGAAAGAGACTGTGTTAACAAAAGAGATGGCTGAAGGATTCTATAAGGATCACAGAGGGAAACCTTTTTTCGATCATCTAGTGCAATACATGTCTCAGTAAGTAAATTTTACATAAAGCTTGTAATCCCTAGTTTAATTAAAAAAAAAAAAAAAAAAAAAAAAACATTACTACAATGGTAGACTTAACCCCCTTTAAAGTTTGAATGCTATAACTGGTCTTAAACTTGTAGAAACAATACAAAATATACATTTGCCCCATTATGTGACTGTGCTTTAATTTTTATTGTCTGTAAAATAAACTTTACAACACTTTATGTATGTAGGGGCCCATCGATGATGATCATTCTTAGCAAAGAGAATGCAGTACAGGAGTGGAGGGACATGATGGGTCCTACCGATCCAGAGCTGGCAAAGCAGTTCAATCCTAACTCCCTTAGAGCTCAGTTTGCCAAGAGTATTTTGGAAAATGCCATGCACGGCTCCTCTAATGTTGAACATGCCAAGAAGAATATTAATTTGATATTTGAGAATATGAATCTGGAATGATACATGTTTTAGGTATGTGCTTGTTAAAATGAAAATTGCCACTGACTTTCCCAGCAACATCACCTACCATATGTTGATACCTGGTTTGTTTATGGGGTAGGTGTATGCAGGCAACTGCATAGGAACTTGTTAGACTTCTGTGAGAGTGCCTCTTTGTGAACCAGGAGACCAGATGTTACTGCTGTTGATGCTCACAAGCATTTTTTAGACTTGTCATTCAGAGAAATAAAGTACATTTTATGAAATATAATTTCTATAGCAACTGAATTCTTACTTTTTAAGCTTTGCACAAAAATACCAACCAAGCACTAACACTTGTTTTTATTTTTCTCTTATTTTCTAAAGATGCCCATAGTTAACAAATAGACACATGTTTTAAAGATAAACTTTACAGGGTAAAGCTGCAGAATAATTATTCACTATTTTGATGACAGGTTATTTGGTATACATAATACAAATGTGTGTTTTGGTACTGTATATATTGTTACAATATAGCAAATACTGTCAAGCATTGTAATCAAATTTAAGAAGAAATCTCACCAGAAAAGACTGCAGATTACACATATTGTATATTCTTGACATAAATTACACTGTTACTACACATCTAGATGTGAAATTTAAATGAAAAGTGTTTCCAACTACAAAACTTTTAATTTTGTAATTATTCATTTAATCAAAAGTAACTGCAGAGCAATTTCAGTGTCATGACATATGCCATCCAGGTTAATGTATTATATAGAAAAAAAATGCCTGGTTTGATAATAAAAAAATAGATTTTTAATTGTATATTATATCTCTGCACTGGTTCGGTTTACTCTGGTACAATTGCAACACACATTTCACCACTTCATTTTTTTTTTTATTGTGTTTTTTAAAATTATTTTTATTTTATTATTTTTTAATAATTTTACACTTGTTTTTCTACCCAATCCATCTGGCCTTGGTGTAGGGTCTCTGAAGCTTACTGAGGTGAACCATACCCAGTAGATTTTACTCCCTAAATCTGCGGCAATGCAAAGGCCAATGCAGCGCTCCTTGTGTGCACCCATTCAAGACAAGAAACACAGTGAGGATGAGACAGTATGTATAGGTTTGCTTGTGGTATGCATCTCTGTGTAATTCACAATTAGCATAAACCTGAAATTACCAGTATGCAAAATGTTTTCTTCATTCAAATACTGAAGTGAATATGTGCTGCAATTTGTGCTGCATAGCAAAAACATTTCTTCATGAATGCTGTTATAATTATAATATATAATTGTTGTATTCCATTCAGAAATTTGGCCTTTGCATTTGCTTTAGAGTAAGGTCTAAAGTTATTCTGTGGTAAAAGCATAGTAATTTGTAGTAAAGCTTTAGCAAGTTTAAGCACAGAAAAAATGGCGAATGTTTTGTAACATGCTTAATGACAGCCCGACATTCTGCCACATGTTGTTGTTTGTCTTTATTAGATGTTTTATAACACTAGGTTAGTGAAATGACCAGTTTCGATGAGCTTTTGTTTGGCTCACCATCCGTTAACATTGACTTGTGCTTCCAGAAACAGTTGGCTCAAAAAGCAGATAGATTGACTTTGTATACTGGGTTGTCCATTATCCTTTATCCTTCCCCTAGCTCTGTGGTTGCTTGACGTCTTTAATTCATCACCACAGAAAATGCAACACCTACACTCCATTACTCAGTACCATTGTACACAGTAGCCACATCCTACACCACCCCTTTCTGGTTCCCCTAAGAGGGCAGGGTGTTCTTGCTAAAAATTAATAACAGAAGTTAGAGTTCATTTTATGGAATATTACACAGTTCTCATAAACACTATTGCTGCCTCATATTTGACTCAGTGCTGATCCCACAAATTCACTAAGAGACCCCTAGGTTGGAACAATTATGAAACACCAACTGTAACCTCATTAACAACATCTGTTTTCATGGCAGGAGTGTCATCTCACATTCTTAGCTACAATGTATGGTTATATAGAGCTATAATGTTTGCTTTTCTGGTCTGTGGGTAATAGATCAACATACCCTTGTAGTTTATGAGATCATGGGCAAAGTAATTACATATATGGAGAAGGAAAAATATGAATGGGGTTTTAGTAGCTTAGTTGTCATGTTTGCTTAGAAGGATAAAATAAAGGATAGCATGGGTCTATACTGACACAAGCAAGGAGTTTGATTGCTGTGTAAGAGGTTCGATTTCTTTTCAAAAATAATTAATCTTCAGATAAAGTCAATCAAAAATAGTTTATTCAGGAGTCAAAATGCAAACAGGAACAAAGCAAATCAAATGTGATACATTAGTGATCTCACTTATCTCTCAGTTGATGGTGTTCTGAGCTGGCATCAGTGTAGATATTATTTACTTCTGAGCCAAACTGAGCTTTCATGGCATCAGAGATGTTGGCTTTTTTCTGAGCTGGCATGGCACAGAGATGTTAGTTTCCGAGCCGTCATCAGTGTGGATGTTAGTTTCTGAGCTGAGATGACCCGACCAAAGAAATTACTTTGTACAGCACAGATATACAGCTAGCTTACGTCATTTCCTTAACCAAATTTGATCTTATTTCCCTAGCATGATGTATGGTGTGAGACAAAGCACATTAAAAGTTAACATTTGCGTTTTCTTTTCACTTTACCAATGTCAGCAGAAACCCAGATAACAAGAAGCTACATTTCAGAGTTTTGCTAAATTCTCATAGGCAGCAAAGCTCTATACCCACACATCACAAGGTCAAATGACAAGGCTGGTGATTGCAAACTATGATGTGCTCCAGCTATGCACAGCTTAATTTTAACCCTGCGTTGATTCAGAGCTTACGTTAAACATAAGAAAATCACATGTATACAGACAGTTTCAATGATATCTTCATCTTTCACCATTTAAATGGGAAGCATAAGTAATGGGTTGTATAATGAAAAGGAACAAAGGCTGATGAAACAATAAGGGCTTGTGCAATTTATTCCAATTGTATAGTGTGTTATTATGTGTTCCGTGACACTTATCTAAAGTTATAGCATGTCACTTTCAACAAAAATAAATGGTTTTACAGCCAGTTTTAATTGGTTTGATTATGGTTTGTATATATGCTCAAAACAGCTTGTTAAGCAGAAACAACGGTTTTATCATGCCTCCGAGGTCACAGCTGCACTCTTGAGTTATTAAAGGCTAATTACTCCCTACAAGGCCAAGGCACTACATAAGCAAGAGTTTCAAAATCCATACAGCTGTGTTGTCAGATGTACAGCTTTTTCAATTAACCTTTCGACTCATGTACTGCCTGTTTCGTGAATGCTTAAAGGGAATATGCAGATATTTTTTCACAATCTATTTTTTTAAGAAACTTGGCAAAAAGAAGATGCTTCAGTTATAAGAAAAAAATGTGTTACTAATTTACATTCTGAGATGTGAAATGCGAAATGAGTAGGGCATTATTTTGCCATATCCATTACAGATCCCTGCCAATTTTGCAGCATTTATGAGTGTCAGCTTGAATAAATAAACCTTTAATTTACATAATGAACATCCATAACCATTTGTGGCAAGCTGGCTTGAGCGGTGACATCAGACCCAGAAGAAACACACACAGCACTGTGAGTGAATGTGAATGTGCTGCTTGCGCATTTATTAACACAGTAAAGTGTTTGAACAAAACTAGACAAACAAACAAACGGGATGAACACTAAACAAACAAGTATCGTGCTGAGCTACGTCAGCACGAGTAGCAATTGTTATTTTATTCTCTTTCTCCTGTTCTTTTGTCCTGAACACTCAACCCTGAATGAGTGATTTGTGCAACTGTATATACAACTGTGCTGGGATTCAGTTACTAATTAATCATTCACTTGAATCCCAGCACGTGAAGTAATTTGTGCAAAGCCCGTGCCCACATATTAATACACATTTTATCTGCACATGAAGTGATTGTGCAATCCCTGTGCTTAAATACAAATATACATTTTAAATCACTTGTGCTACATAGCCTAATTTATTCCCTGTACACCACTATATCTACATCAACAATAACACCACATACAACACAAAACGCACAAATACAGGGGCGGGGCACCCTGACACACTATTCAGCAATCAATAGTGTTGAATGTAGAAATACTAAAAGAAATGTCATGACAAAAGTTTAAAATCTTTGTCAATGTCTTTAAATGTTGCAATGTTCTGAGATTCACTACTGTTTTGGAGTGTGAAGTTGATTGATAAAATGTGAATGACCACTTAATGGTCACATTAAGAGAAGTGGGTGTGTGCTCATTATTCATGAATGGGGCGTTAAGCTTGCAGAGGTGTGAGTGACCTGTTAGTCATATAGGCAAGAATGGCAAAGAGAAAATAAATGAGTAGAAATAAAATAACAAAATAAAAATGTGAGAATTAAAAACAAAACAATTGGTACAAGAGGTAAATAGAAATGTGGGGAGAATTGTAGGTGGTGTGTAAATATTTTCTCATATAGTGGTGTTATTTTGTTCATTCTAAGTGGGCTATATGTTATTAGTTGTGCTTTTGCTTGTTGTTCTTTGGTTTATCTTTTGTTGAGCATTTTGTGTGCATGTAAAACTGATATGTGTGTGTGCAGTTTGAAATCGTTATTATGTTGATTGAAATGCAGTGAGACTCGAGGGAGTCTGGATTCCCAATACTGTCAATCATATTTATGTTGTGTCAATCTGATGGTTACTGATTTGCTAGTTTTACCAATATATCGATCTGTACGTTTATACAATAAATAATGTAAACACAGTTGGCAGTAGTTTGCCAGTCACACTTTTAGTCTGTAGTTAAATGCTGTGGTTATGCTTTTGATGGCTGTGCTAATATTGACCTAAAGGGCAGATTACGCAACATGGCCTGTGGCATGAGCTCATGAGAGTCTTCCCACTTTGTTTTGTTCTTTTGAGAGGCATTTGCATTGCAGTGCTTGTTTCTTGCTGTCTGTTGCATTTTCTGGTAGTGGCTGGTATTCTTGTGGTCTTTTAAATTTCCATTTGTTAATGGAAAACCTGTCAGTTGTAGTCTGTTTTGTGTAACTTGGGTTGGGTACCAGATTGAGCTGTTGCTTTTTCTCCTCTTCTTTGTGCAGTTCTGTTTTTTTTCAGTTGGTTGCATTGGACAGAGTTGTGCTCTGATTAGATGGTGCTGGATTTTACAGGTTGATTACCACTGAAGCCTGGTTTATAGCTGTTCCTTTAAGAATGGGTCCATGGTCCTGGTACATTTAATTCCACTCCAAAATTGTATTATGCTGGTTTGTGATGGGGTTTTTTGTGTGTGTGTATTGCCTACGTGTTGTTTTGATGGCACATGTTATTAATTTCTCCAGAATGTGTGTCTAGGATAACTTTTTCTAAGCATGTAGAAGTCCTCCAAATGTGTATCTCTGTCACCCTCTTCTACACAGATTCTGCATAGTGTGTAATGCTTGCATTAAGTTGTGACTTTACATGGTTTTACTTGTAATGTAAGAATTGTCAGTTGATTTGACACAGAGGCTCTTTTTAATCAATCCATCTATTTATTTGACTGTGGTGTCCAGGTAGTCCTACTTTCTCTGTAGTGGTGTTAAATTAAAATGAAATTGTTTTTTTTTGTGTATGTTGTTGCATTTTTTGTTTTGAATTCCAGTAGTTATGGCGAATATGTCATCAATTTATCTAAACCAATAAGCAAGCTTGCTCTCCCCCTATTTGTCTAGCTGTGTTATCAATCTGTGCCATGAAGTTATTAGTGGAATTCTGTGCACAGTTTGTTCTCAGTGCAGTTCCTTGAATTTGGATGTAGTTTGTCACAAAGCACATTGAGAACAAAGAAATATGCAAAACAAAAATGGGGCATGAATAGCTTTTTACTTTTTAATAATTGCTTACCCCAGCCCTGGTTGGATTACGAATCAAACACAAATGCAGCCTGAAAAAACTTATAGTTGTCAGTTCAACAATCTATCGTCCTTAAAACTAAATAATAATTGAGAGTTGCTCTCAGTCTCACTCGTCTCAAGTCAGGTGACACTTTAGACTGTCTTTTTTAATTTTTTTAAAATACATTGAGGTTATGTGTTTATTTCTATCAATATTAATTGATATTGCAACGTTTTTGCGCACCTAGTCTTATGTTCCGGGAATGTGGAGGACAGATCTGTTTGATAGTTCTTTTGAATTAAGGGTGCCAGGTATATAAACTTAGAACTGCCATGGACCCTACATCAGATGAACAATAATAATAAAATGAATGGAGAGTGTCAGTACTTCTGTGCACCACTGTATATAGATATAGATGTAACATAGCTAAGATGTTTACTGATTGGAAATGCTGGACTCATTAATGGCTATATATACTGGTACGTGACAGTGATCAGACTACTGGAGGCCTGCCAACAAGGTAATGAATATTTGATAGATTTCAGGAGAAGGCAATAATGTCCTGGTATATTTATTAGAACTGTCATTGAAATTTCCCATAGCTAAAGCCATATCATAGATCTGCCTAGTTGTGTATGATGTAATGTTATTTACTGCACTATTATTTGCTTAACCTTGAAGCCTCTTAGACCATTACATCACCCTAGGTTTGGAACGTCAGCTTTCCCCAAGCGATGCTATAGTATTATGGCTGTCATTCTGTGTGTATTAATCCAGTGCTTGAACAGTATTGAGTATACTTTTCAATACACTTAATTTACTTAAATTGGTATTAGATTTCTTGCAGCCAATGATGTGGGATGAGTTAAAAAGCAATAAAATTATGATACTGCTGTGAACACGTGTGAATGCCAAGCTAGTGTATTATACCATGAAAATGTGTGTGTAATTTTTCAGATTAAATCAAATTTAATTAGTTGAAGTGAATGCAGAATTTAGTTCTAGTCATACGTTCTGATTAATTTTGGAATACATTGATGAAAAACTTAACTGCAGGTGCCTTAATGGGTATTAATGGTCCCTAAATTATGTAAAAGTACAGTTACCTAGTGAACTACATAATTTGAGGTTGATTATCACTGACCGACTTAATGCTCTGCTGAAGGTCTATTTCGAACTACAGGTACTAAAATGCTATCTTGCTTCAATAGGGAATTCAGAAAAGTTACCTGTTTGCAGCTTCTAAAAGCTGTATTAGTCTTACTTGATCCCTTTCGATATATATTGATGTTTGGAATAAGGCACTCTTCCCACTGCTGATTCAGAATATAAACTACCTTTCTTCTGCTAAGTCATTTATTCTGCCTTTAGTCAAGCATCAGTGTATTTCTAGATTCATGTTTCATGATTTATTGTCATTTGTGTGCTGCAGAAAAATAGATGAATTTAGACTATTTTAATCTTTTTCATAACTGTAACAAATTAAATGAAACCAGTAAAGATGAATGGTGACTGAAATGGGGTGGCGCCAGTACACCAGCATGTCTTCTGTGTGATGCCATCTGGAGATATTTTGAACTGATTGGCTAAAGACTTAAAATGCATGACACATTATGACCCCAATGAATTCGGACATTAAACCTTGCATATTACAACTGGAATGCCTGTAAAGCAGGGGGCAAAGTTGGCTTTTCCAGTAGTGGTCTTTAATCCAATTTAACCTATATTCTGGCCTAAAGGAGCCAATTATTATATTTGATTAATGACTTTATTAAATTTGTGGTTGTTTACAAAACACCAAAGTGCACTGAAAAGGATGGTCTCCAACTAATGTTCTCTGTAAGACCACTAGCAGTCCATCCATGAAAGGATGTTTTATGCCAGCAATGCCCCCGCGCAGCCACCCGAAATTAAACATTGATAACTGCTGCTTAACTGAGTACCACCCCCAAAATACACAGAAATGTACCAATTAAGAAATACATGTTTGTTTTCCTAGGTCCCCAAACAAACCATGAACAAATACTTTTTCACTGGGACCAGTGACTAAATAACAATATAGAGTATTACCTATAGATGTGTGTAATAAGCCTGTTAAGGGCTTCGAGGGGTTATGGGACATCTCATAGGCCACGAGACCGTAGATCCCCGAGAACCCAGAGAAGCCCTTAACAGGCTTGATTACCTATACTTAATTTTTTATTATATATAGAGAGCGCTGTACTCGACCAGACACACAAACACAAATATTGTAAAGCTGAAGAAATAATTTTTTTGTCCCCGGGCCGTATCTCTGGATATTGTAGAAACTCGTTTCCAAGCGAGTCGGTATTCAGAGAAATGTCTCCACTACATGAGGGTGTGCTGCTCCTTGGTCCGTGGCGCGAAATAGAGACCGTTCAGAAATAAACTGCCATGTTCAGGAGCGCTGCTGGATCCACCATTCCAACTGTTTCTGAACTAAACACCAAGATTTATTTCATCATCTATGAGAGAATCAACCCCATAAGGAGCGTTTCCCTTTCCCCTTTAGAAACGGTTGTTTTGCACATATTGTGTCTCTCGTTTTTAGGAAATCTTGATTGACATTTTTCACAGTTTGTTTAGAATTCTGACAGGGTGATGACATCACTGCCATGGCCTGTAATCGGTTACAGCCACGGCAGTAACATCACACTCTTATTATAGTAATAATAAGACTGTAAGCTTCACCAAGCTCTGTTGGAGATTACAACCATATATAATAAATAGTAATTACTGTAATTTTCTGATTGACAATACCATCTTACTTTTGCAGATCTATTTGCCCCAAATGCCTCCCTGTAAATACAATTATTTGACTATATCCTAGATAGTTGCTGTTGTAGTGGGGAGTTTATCCCTTATACTTTCTTAGCTAAGGACATATATATTGTCCAGACAATTAACTTCAAGCTTCACTGCTATTGAGGATTTTAAAAATCACATTAATCTTTAAAAAAAAAGAAAGAAAGAAACTACAGTAGTTGGCTGGAATCTGAGCGGACATGGCAAGGAGTACTGTCATAACATGTGGTTTTCAAGCAGGTGGATAGGAAGCTGGCTGCAGCTGCATTTTACTGATGTTCTGGGTAATCATTCACTTGTCAAGACCTATACAACCTGGAACTAACTTACACAAATGTTACACAGTTGTGTTATACAGCCAGTTTCCAGATGCATTTTTTTTGTCCTAAAGGTGGTCTGCAGAGCCTATACAGTGCCTACACAAGTCTGGTAATGCCCATCCACAGTTTTTGCAAATACTTACAGACTTTGTTTTCTCCAGATGGTAAGGGCTGTGGCACAATCTGCCTATTTTAAAGAGTTCCCAGCAATGATATGCGTATTGAAGGTTCATTTTCCTGGCCTCTTAAACTTGATTGTAAAAGAAACATATTCTGTTCTGTCAGACTACATAGCAGGTTTGTATGTAGCTTCTAAGTGTATCGTATCAGACCTCACAAGGAAGGTGTGGGAGGAAAGAAAGCGCAATCATTTCAGAATGTACTTATTTTGTATATCTGATTGTAATCTAAACATTCAATTTCATTAACACACAAAACCATGCTATGGTATGTATGAATCACTGAGACACTGCTCTCCATCTAAGTAGGAACAGGGACCTATAATTAAAAAAGCTATTTGTCTACCCAGAACATTAGCCATTGCTGGCTGCCGGCTAAGATTTGGGAAATTGAACCTTGTTACATTTTTTACAAACCTTTCCCTGCCAATATCTTGGGATAAATGTGATCATGTTGAGGAAAGAAAAACTCAGTAAAGGGTAAACCCATAATGTATAGGATACATTACCAGGACGACTGCTTTTAACATAGACATGCATTAAAAACAACTTTTGAACAAAACACTTCGTAGACATTTGCAGTAATATATTTTATTTCAGTAACAGGAATGTGGAACTTCGAAGAAGTGTGAGGGAATGCTGCACATTGTGGTGTAGACCTATTGTCTTTGTGTCACGAGAAACGACCATCTGTTTAAAAAATGATGTGACATAGACTTTTAAAAAGCTGTTCCAGCAGTTGTGTTCAACTCATTAAAAACAACATTGAGGCATGCAATTAAGCCTGATTAAAAAAAAAAAAAGAAATAAAAATAAGTGAACCTAAGATTTACTTACTTATTATGCATGAAATAAATCCAAATTTCTTGTAATGTACATTCATTACAGCTTCATTGTCATTTAGATTTAATCCAGGCCTTAGTTCCATACATGAAACTGCTGAATATTGTCTCCATTTTTAATTAGACTTTTTCTTTTTATTTACTAGTAGTCCATTTTTTTTTTAATACTTTATCAGAAAGCATACACTGACAGTCAACAGTGTTTTATCAGTAGAACATTATGGACTCAAGTTTCCCTTTCCTGTATAACTGCTTCCCACTCTGGGAGACAAGCTACTATACCACTTCCAGTAAGAGAAAGGTTTAAATGACACTTTCAACATAAAAGCTTTTTTCAGACTGTTTTTTTTTTTTTATACTGATAATATTTTTTACATGAAAAACACCTAAGAGATTTTAATGGCTCATTTAATTATATTTTGCTATGTACTGAGCAATTTATCTATAAAAACTGTTATGAAAAGTGTCCTTGTGTCCAAATTCTAACTAGATTCGCCTTACATTGTCCTGGCAAAAAAATAGAAAAGTATCCAGTACTGTTTGTTAGTATTTGAAAAAGCATCTAAGCAACCCAACAGCTCTTCTGAGTGCTACTTTTATTGTTGAATTCATTTGAGGTTAATTTTGGCATTGCATATGGCCTGCATATGGGTCACATCATTTACTAACAAAACAGCTTCCAATTAGCCAAAATTAAAGGCAGAAATTAAGTCCAAGCCAGGGACTTATCAGCACTGTCAAGTTATTCTGAAATTCCCTAAGGAACACTTTTTTTCATACAGAGAACTTTTAAATAAGGAGAAAACAACAGAAGCCAGTCTGAAGTACATACACATTCTAAAAAAAGAACATTTTCAAAAAGTGTAAACCAAAAAAAACAAAAAAACAAACAAAACCCCCAGATATTTGAAAACATCATAATTAGCTATACTGTACTGTCAAAAGGCATACCCAGATGCTGTCAGCAAGGAATATGGGAGAGCACACATTGCGATAATTATGAAATGTGAGTAAGCTTGATAAATGATAACCACACGTTTAGGGCAAAACCATTTGCACTGGCTGTAATGTGATGTGATATGCTGCAGGAATAGTGTATGAGGACAGTGAAGGATCTGCCCAACCCTCGTCATGCAAGGGCGTCACACATTTCACAACTTATGGTTTCTTGGATCTTGCTTCTCTCTGAGTGTTCTTGTTTTTTACTGTTTTCTTTGGACTCCCATGGGTTGAACTTGATGTCTTTGGGTTTAGTTTAGGGGTTTGTCCACTGCGGCCAGCATTCTGGTTCTTTTCGTAGTTTACACGCAGCTGCTGTTCCTGCAATCTTTGTTCCCATCGCTGTTAAAAGACAGTTACAACATTTTTTTTTTAAGGATGGTGATTTATGGATCACAGTTGTTTAAGAAACCATGGAGAGCCGTCTTTTATGGTGTTGGGAAAGTACTACTTCTTTGTTTAGGACGTCATTTTATGGTTTACCAAGCTTATTTCACTCCTGAATGCTTTCTGTACTGTAATAAGGTATTCTAAAATGGTGTTCCACTAATTCAAAATGACAAAATGTTTAAATATGCATTTGGATTTTGAAAGACTATTGAAACATTAAAAACTTATGTTGTTCCCAGAAATATTACAGTATTATCTACTTCCTCTTTCAATATTGTCTACTTCCTCTTTCAGTATATGAGGCTTCATTTGGCCGTTTAGAAACAAATCTTAACATGCTGTTTCATAAATCGATCCAAGCACTAAACTGTAAATTACTTCAAATATCCTAGAATCTGATATGAAATTAAAAGCAAGTTTTCATTTGCACTATTCATTATTACATATATTTTTTTTCTGTTTTCCATGCTTGTTCAGTAGTTGATTTGGAGCATATACAAGGCTTATTACCTTGTACCTCTTGACTAGTTGGTCTTTCCATCTTTCAACAAAGCAGCCTTCCAGCAGCATCAGCCTGCAACAATAAAACCCAAAGAATCCTTGATAAGAGTGATCAATAATGCTTATGTTTCTGTAAGCAATCTGGTATTTTGCCTAATCAGTGACCAAATATAGCTACTTTAACAAGAAGACACAAAAATGGGGGTACAGTTTGTAGTTTGTTCATACTTATTACCAAAATTTCATACACACTACAATAGTTGAACAGACAATTGAGACGTATTGTTGACTATACTATGAAACTAAATGTCTGTCTAAAAGAGTCAGGTATATTGGCATCTTAGCATGTAAATCGAGTGTTTCCTTAAAAAACAATTATAGTTCCATACACCCACAGTACAAGTCAGGGTTATTTTGTCAGTACTCTGACTAGAAATACAAAAGCAACTGTATTGCTTATATCAACTTGCTACTACTATTCCCCTGCTTAACGAAAGTTAACAAAAAGCTAAGGCGAATGTGCGTTCTGAGAAGCTGCCAGAAGTGTGTGGCTTTCCAGTTTGCAAAACAAAGTGCAAAAATCAATGTATTGTTTGTGCCGTTTACACTTGTATAGTACATTTTATATTTTGTTTATGTGTTGTGTGATTGTTTTTTTGTTTTTTTAAAGGTGGATCTTTAAGCGCTATCTTCAATAAAGGACCTGTGTTACTTAATTCTGCAATGCATGAATGACTGCTTTATACCACATTAACTGACACATCCCGTATAGATTATTTCATTTTTCAGACTTTTGCTTTCCACTGCTGTGGTCAAGTCCATCATCTATCTGGTACATTCAACCCCTGAAACTATAAACTTACTTTCATGCCCATAGGATTTAAGGTGGCATCAGGTGGGATCCTAATACCTACAGCTCAGTAGATCTAATAATCCTGAGAATGTCTGGAAAACTAAACGATCAGAAAATGATAAGGTACTAGAAGTAAGCTGGTACAAGTAAGAAAATGTTTAGCCTTGGTTACCTTTTTATAGTGCTCTATATTATAAGTTTCATCTTAACTCATTTATTTTATTGTGTGCAAAGCAGGAAATTAGAGTGGTGCCCAATACAAATACAACAAATGTTAATCTGTAGCAACATTTTTTTTTTACTAAATAAAATATTTCAAAGGATCACAACTGACATTTAATTGCAACATGGATACTGTCAAATACTTATTTTAGCCGAAATTCAATATTTTACCACACCGTTAAATCATTAAAGGATTAGACCATTAACGCTGGATACAAGTCAATACACCTCAAGCTAAATTACTACAGACTATTGACAAATGTTTATCTCAAAAACGAGTACGTTTTACGAGTAATGCTTTTCTATCATCAATGAAACAGGTTCTTACCGAGAGCGCCACTGGTAGCACATGATGAGTACATCCTGATTAGGGGAAAGCTGTGGGCACTGGCAGGATGAGTTGGTGATTATAGGAACATGAGATCGCGGGATGGGAGTTAAAGACTTCAACGTCTCTTTAACCTCCACCACGGTTGTTATTTCATTGCAGCCACTTCTACTTACTCCTTTAACTTTAGCATGGATAACTAAAAAAAGAGAGATAACCAAATATGTTAAAAGGTCCAATACAAGTTTAACAATCTTTATTAATCTAAAAAAACTAAAATTACTCAGTTTATATAACAACATAATAAACAACGGGAAACAAAAAGACATTAACAGAAATAGACGTGCACCGAATCTGCTTTACACATACATTTAATTTTGCCTTGATGTTTCTGGTTCGCTTTCTGCATGGAACACTGAAATTATATTCCCAAATTAACCGAAATAAAGTTAACATGATCTTGAAATATGGATTAATAGGTTACAGAAGGGCTTTTATTTTTTTTAGCCAACAACGAAGATGTTAAGACACAAACCGAATGGTCTGTTCTCGTTTATTACTATAGGATAGCCGATCTGAATGCTGATAAATATGAAATACTTACCATAGCTGTATTTCTTTTCAAGGTAGGTTGTTAACGTTGGCTTCATTTTTCTGCACCTGCAGCTATCTGCTGAAACACATTTAAACGTGTTTAGTTTGTGAGAGCATTTAAAAATGCATTACTTAATCCTTTTTTTAAAGAATTCTGGACAAAAAATATCAGGACAGTCTCAACTTAATTAAGGGCCAATTACAAAACAGGAGATCAATTAGCCTTCTGGACATTTCACCCCCTTTTTATTAGACTCACCTGAACTCCAGCTTTTGCAGTCAGACGCTTGTGGTGTTTCATGGAGCATCATGTCCCTTGAAAAGTCCAGCCACTTCACATCTGGGTTAAAACACAGACCAGTCTTCTATAAATACTTCATGATTTTTCAGATTGTAGCCCACTGTTGTTGTTGTTATTATTATTATTATTATTATTATTATTATTATTATTATTATTATTATTATTATTATTATTATTGGTAAATGTGTGCAATGTATACACTGAACAATTCGAGCAATTTACAATGTGTTATGTGTTTGCACACTTACAGCGCGTGCATATTATTATTCTTTACGCATTGCATACTTCTAAATTGTTTTCAACAGTTACCAGAGAGTAGGCTGCTTCATGCTTTAAAACGCAAATTGTGGATTTTAGTGCTCACCTTCAGGTAAATCGGTGACAATCGCTTCTGGAGAGATGCAGACCCCCCTGTCATACACAGGTAAATCGTCACACGCCAGGCTTTCCGGCCAGCTGTGGTTGTATCTCCGCAAGATGGGCTCGCAACCATCGCGGGCTCTCTGGCACACAGACTTGCACGGTTTGATGGGATCGTGAAGGAATTCAAGGGTGCAGATGGGTGCGTACATGGCACAGAGGAAGAACCGCAGCACTGAACTGCAGTCGATATTCACCAACTCTTCGTACTGCTCAATAGCCAAGATGGCATTCTCCTGGGTACTGTGATGGAGATGGTTGGGCATTCTAGTGATGTTCCAAGGCATGCTCTTGCACATAGGTATCTTGACAGGCTCGCAGGGAGCACCCCGGACCAGCACACCTGCGCTGATGCACAGAGACACAGCAGCAACTACAGAGAACATCTTAGTGCATTTATTTCCACACAAATCACATGCGGAACAGTCTGGAATTCCTTTTATATGTAACTTTTTTGAAGTACAAAACCACGTCGACAACGACGATCCCTACTTGCAGTTAATCAAAAAAAAAAAAAAAAAAAAAAAAAAAAAACAACCAGCAAATGCCAATAAATCCCAACAGTCTCGGTGCAACAGGCTGATGAAGTAGGTGAGGATGGACACCCTTGGATTTTATCATCAGGAGAAGCTGTCCGCTTGGAGATTGAACAAGAGAGCCAGTTCATTGAAATTACTATGGACTTGATTTAACGTGGGATGAATACTAACACCACAAGTGACGCGGGATCTTTCCATTTCTTTTTTGGCTGCATCATTTATTATTTTCCAGACACAGTGACATCATCCCCATTTCGTTTAATCCCTAGACATCTTCACTAAATTCTTCCTGTGCCCGTTTTTGATACACTTTACACTCTGCAACGAAAGGTACCTGTTTGATGAAGCTGAAATCCTGTCAGCACCAAGGCTGCAGACAGAGTTTAAGAAGAGTACATTTGAATGCTGTAAGACTGTTTTTTTTTTTTGTTGTTGTTGTTTTTTTTTTATTACTTCAACTATAATGTACATTTGCAATCATAATATAAAGCTACAATTTAACAAGGACAGTACGCTGTTCTTATCGTGACCAGAAGGGGGCTGATATTCAATTATCCAAATGTGCACTTTGTGAATTTAAGTTAGCGTTGCTGTCACAGCAATTTGAGGAGCAAGTATTTGTAACCTTGTAAAAGTCAGTCAGTTGCAAGCATCCGGACATTATATGAGGCAACAAATAATAATAAAATAGTTGAAAGAACTGGATAGCTATAAAAATAAATCTTCCTTTTCTGAAACTTCTGATAAATGTTCTGACAAGAGTAGACAAACCACTCTGTTTTAGAAACTACATAAAAATTAATAGGGAGGAGTAATTGCCCAACTATATGCAAAAAAAAACAAACCATCAGTATGCATTGTATTTAAAACATGCCTGCCTCTGGAAAATAGACATACCTCTGCATGCTGCTGCACAAAATGACATTTCTGCTCCTATTTTGGGACCTGCCCAGGAAGAAACAAAGGAGGCTTCAAGGTGCCAATCTAAATTAAGAAAGAGTGATAAATGTCCATGTGCTTTACAAAGCAGAGCAGGATAATAATACTAAGAATTCCAAAACTGCTGCACAGTCACGTACACATAACCAGCTCAAACAGAAAACCTCTAGAGCAGGGATTTCCAATCCTGGTCCTACCAGGATCCCTCCTGGTTTTTGTTCCAACTGTACCCTAAATTAATTAATTGAACCAATCAATCTTTTAATAAGCACTTAATTAATCCAATTAAGCAATTTAGGGTACAGTTGGAACAAAAACCAGGAGGGATACCGGCCTTCCAGGACCAGGATTGGAGACCCCTGCTCTAGAGGCTTTATTAAGAAAAAACAAACATGTTTGTTCACCTGCTGATGTTGCTTTGTTTACAGATTAATCAATGCAATTACAGATGGTGTTTGCAGTTAAGTCATTAAAGCTGTAAACATAGTTACAATTAACATTAAACTATTTTGTAGAGATTATTGATTTAAATGCATTTAGACAACTACTGAAATATATTTTGTGCTTAGTCAGCAATGCATATTTAAGTTAATTATATTCACATACCCCTAAATATCTATGAATTATACACTACTATAAACTATGGCAAATTTCTATACTATAAAACTACTATAGGCCTCTACAGCAACAGTATGTAGTATATGTATATAGTACTATTAGTACTTATAGTATTATGGAAAACTGTAAAAAGTACAATAGGATTCTATAATATGATTCTAATTATATATATATATATATATATATATATATATATATATATATATATATATAATAATAATATATATATATATAAATCTTATATAAAACACTATGTAATACTATAAAGTTATATACTAAGTAATACAATACTACACAAATACTATAGGGCACTATATGAATCCTAAGGTATCAAATGCATAAAATTATAGGCCATCTGCATTATTGTCTAACATATGTAATATGAAACAGTACCAAAGAAATATATTAAAAGGAATCATGATGACACACAGCTGTTGAAAAATGCCAACCCATGAATGATTAAGCACTTTTAAATCCATGGCACTGTATTTAATACAAAACAACTTCACTATAACTGTAATAGTTAATTATTTTTCACTTCAATTATTATTTGAACTAAGAATTAATCGTATGATAGTGGTGTAGGGCCAGAAAAAGGTACACTGTCAGAATGTGGTACGCATACCAAAACTATTGCAAATCACTATGCACTAACTAGTTCACCCATAAAATCGTATATGTTTACAATTTTAAATAACCTAATGTGTTGATCATCAGTTAGTCACATACATTTGCTGAATTGTGAAATAAAATATTTTAAAAACAACTTTAAGGGCCAAATTCAGTACATGGTACTCCCTTCAGATGGGCGTTTCCTTGTTTTCTGAGCTAAAATCATTTGCGCATGTCCGGGCAAGTGCAGTACACAGTGTACCACAAAATCACACCAGTACTTCGATTTCAACAAGACATTTGCATGATACAGTATCAATTTAAAACCATTGTTGGACTGTCCTGTTGGAAATTTCAGCAAGGAGCAGCACTGATCTATAGGTAAGAGCTATACTTGCTGGCTTTTGATTGGTCCAAAACACTGCAAAGTTGGTCATATTTGTTCCAGGTTTGTATTATAAGGTATTCATTTATGTATTTATAATATTTTAACAGTGTATATTCCCTCACCCAACATTCTAAAGTTAATTTCTATTCATAACTCACCAGAAAAATTTCCAGTTGCAGATATATATATATATATATATATATATATATATATATATATATATATATATATATATATATATATATATATTATATATATATTGGGCTTCAGTGAGTTACAGGAAAATAATTAGTGACGTCATAAATTACGAGACCAAAGGTCAAGTAATTTATAAACTGTCGCAGAAACCCGAGATGGAATTGTTTTCCTGTAACTCACTGAAGAGTTATTTTTTTTTTATAATACATGTATACCCTTGTGATGCTATTATTAAAGAAGACAAGGTTCAGCATTACAGTTTGGGTTTTTTTTTTTTTTTTTTTTTTTTGCGTGTTTCACTGCTGTACAGGCGTTCTATGTCGTTATCTGTTTCTCCAGTTTCTCTGAGACACGAATGTATCAGCTTTTCATATTTTTTTTTGTTTTTAACGTATTCTCAATTTGTTGATCATTAATGAACATTTCTGTACTGTGGGTGCTGGCGAGTGATTGAAAACAAGACATTTTGTGTTTGAATTGAAAGTAATGTTCTCGTGGAGTCGAATGGGTCATAGTTCAAGCATATTTTCTTCTAGAGGAATTATCAGTTTTTGACGTCACTAATGTGGTATTAATATGGCATTATACCTTTTTTTTAGAATGGCTCAGGATGCAAATATAGCCTTCATATATATATATATATATATATATATATATATATATATATATATATATATATATATATATATATATATATATATATATATATATACACACAGTGGGGTGTGGGCTTTTTCTTTGTTTATTTTCTTAGCGATGACTCTACTTGCTTAATAAGAGCTCACCATCAAGACCTGTGAATTTAAAAAAAAGTACTAGAACATACCAAAATTATTTTTTACCTCATTTAATTAAGATACTCGGTTTGTTTGTAAAGACACAACATGTTTAACATGGATATATGCACTTTAATGCAAATGAAATATTGGTTACACTGTATGACCAAAGCAGGTTACCCCAAATGACTTCTACTTGCCATACTCAAACCATGGCCTATTTCATTAAAATGCAGACTTAACTGTTAAGTATTTATAATCTTAAAGTAAGATAGTCACATTAATAGTGAATAATTGTTGTGGAAACTTTATTGGTTGTTTTGTTTTTGTTTTTTTTTAAATCACTGTTAATGTTTGATATGGTCAAAGAATTCCACAATTTAATTTTAGTTTAATTGCTCAAAATGTAAATGAAACTCTCTGAAAAAGAAAAACTTGAACTACAATATGAAAGGAATGTATTCAACACTGGTGAACAGAGGAACACCGAAAGAACAGAAATTTAACACAACACAGGAAAAATAACATTTTACATTAGGCACTTTTGACAGCACATCATCCTGCTGCTGATAATGAAAAGTCAGCATCTACCAGGCTTTTGTGAATTGTATCCAGTCAGTGCTGCACAGTTTGGATTATCTGGCAGTGGAAGGCTCTGGCTCAGTAATTACTGCAACAATGTCTGACTTGTAATAAAAAAATTACGTCAGAAACTCAAATTTGCCAAACAAATACATTTTATTATGTAACTGACACATGCAGTTTACTTCAGCTTCTTTTTCCACTTACCTTACGTATGGTAGTTCATCATACATCACAATAACAAATCGAAAACCCTTCAACCGGTAAACTGCTCGCTCGCATCAGCCACCAGGTGGCATTACAGTTTGTTAGGGGTGCTGATCAATTGCCACTATATCAGAAAATGTACAGGTCCTAAAGTTGTATAAGTATGCAAAGCTTCACATTTATATTTAAAAAGTGTACAGTCTTGCCTATTTGTTGCACTTATTGGCTGGACTATGATGTGTTGTCAGATTCTGTATCATATAAAGGAAAACATGAAAAAGGACCTTGATCGCCTTTTGATAGGGTACGCTGCTCTTGCTGCAGGACCTTGATTAATACGGGCTCTGTATCAAGCTACCTTTTCCCTGCTTAACAAGGGCATCTGAAAATTTGAAGAAAAATAAGAAAATTGTGTATACTGTAAATCTGTAATGTCAAACTTGGCTATTCATAAAACCATTAATGCCTATTGGCTCTTTATAATAAATAATCAATAAATCTGTTAAATTCAGAGATCATGCTTGACGTCATGCGGTGTAACCACCTGGACACTTTGGTGTAAGATAATGTGTAACAGGCCATTATTAGGCCACCTATGCAAAAAATGACCTTGATCATATTCTATAACAATCACATTTCTGGTGGGATATTGATTTTGAAAATATTTCTTTGTTATCACCTTATTCTTGGAGTTACACCGAATTACATGTGGTGATTTACATGTCCTGTAAGGAGTTATGAATGTACATTGTTTAAATATTTATGAGAGACATACTGACCTTGCTCCACATTTACTGGATCCCTTTCTGACTTCCTCAAATACTGATGTCATAGATCATGGAGTCCACAGCCAATATGGTCTAAAATGGCTGTTTGATGTCAAGTTACACCTTAGGATAGTGGAGGACATCAATTTCTCAGACAAGTGTTTCTAGTAAAAACCTCATTGTAAATTAGAATAAGCATACAACATTTCTACATGTATCAAAAGATCCTCACAGAATTATGCCTATGTATTTTATTAATTGTTTTATTCTGAGTTTTATAGTTTTTTTCTAACTTTATTTGCATGCATAAGCTTTCGGATGATTACATCGAATGACACTTACGTTTTAAAGCCCAACAACAGCAAGTATGATAACGATTTAAGATAAATACAGTAGTTGCTTATTAAATAAAATATTGTAGATTTATTTAATATACAGTACATTTTTATATTAATTTCTTAAGTAGACATGATTATTTTGGGACAGAAAAATTGACATGTCATATCATCTGTCCATATACATATCTCAGTATACACTGTAATTTTACATAAAGCATAATGTGATCGATGTAGACAATAAACAAGTGAATTGATGCTGCTCCGTTGAGTGGGAAAGACGTATTGATTTGATTTTCCCCCAGTAGGTACCACACTGTCTATCGCTTCTTCACAAAGTGAGGCACTGCAAGAGTGCAGGGTTGCATTCATTCTGTAAAAACAGGATTAGTGAGGGCCATGGTTTCTTATGATGGGCCGAATCAACGAGTCAGAGTCCTGGAAGAAAAGAAGGGATACATCCCTTGTGAAAAGTAGTTATCAAAAATCATCTATAAGCAACTGATATATAATTATGCAAATAAGATGGTAAGTATGGAAGCAGACCATCTATATAATTTATACACCGACTGTGATGTGCGAGCAAGTCTAAGGTTTTGTTTCTGTTATTAAACAAAACTACACCTGCTTGACTGGGTGCTATGCAAAATGGTATAGCCTGGGCTGCTCTGGTTGAATCGTTGATGTTTGTTTCATCATTTATTTACACGTGGGAAGCCATATAACCTTTTTATAATTCTATGCATGTCTAGTAGACTGCGCCTAAACATTAAGGGAACAAGTGTTTGACATTGATGTGACTGCTAATAATATATGTGTTGCAGGTTGTAACCCTGAAACTCATGAGGGGTCAGAGAAAAGCACTGTTCGGCATGTTAGGAGTTGGTCATTGTTAGACGTGACGTTGCATGTACTGCTGGAATTCCACAAGCTGATTTGCAGAGTTTCTATTATTGGACCACCTAATGTTTTCATTAGAGATCGAGAATGATTACTGGTATGTTTATTTGCTTGGATGTCAAGCATAAATGAAAACAAATACATAATTTAGAAGGACAGAATGAAAAAGAAAGAAAGAAAGAAAGAAAGAAAGAAAGAAAGAAAGAAAGAAAGAAAGAAAGAAAGAAAGAAAGAAAGAAAGAAAGAAAGAAAGATTCACTATGTACAGCTGTGGCTAAAAGTTTTGCAGACCCTGTAACACCCAAATATTGGGTCTGGTTAGTTATATAATTTACAATATAAACAGAGGCAAGCAATGAAAATCAATTAGCTTTTATTCAAGTATAATATACTGAGGCAAAGTGGTAAACAGTGTGCAGGTGCAGGTGATCAGTAAACAGACAGATGATTATAATCCAGGTGCATTGTTGTTTAATGGTTTGTAATCCAATTGCCTGATGGTGTAACAACAGTAAATAATAAACAATGTTAACAGGCAATACAGCGGTGTGTAGTGCTCTGTTTAAATTCACGGTTGGTTCCCAAATACTAAACAGTCCCGTTCTTATTCACCCACAAGTAACATGTAACACAAACGCAAGTCCACAGTAACTGCTCGAGTGCCCGTAGTGAATATACAATCCTTAATGAAACAAATGAAGGTGATGTTGTCCGGGTTGGTGCTGGCCTTTGGTAACAGCTCCGGATCATGTTAGCCATCTAAACAATAAAAAACAGTATTTTTAGATAAGACAAAACAAACAAATAACTCACGATACTTTTCACAATACTGGTTCTTCCGGGTCGTTCCTTAACCTAAAATTACGTCACTTCAACCCCTTATTTGTACCATCACACATGACCCTTAGTTAACGATTGCAGGCGCTCCTTCGATCCTCGGCTGCCACATCATTTCCCTTCCGGGTTGATCAGTTACTGCACCGAAGCTCCGTCCCCTTTCTAGATGACCGACTTCCTTTTAACCCTGGGAATGAATTGTCAGGCCAACCAGTCCAGGGTGCTATGTTCCTGTTACTTGTCACCCTCACAGGTCGGGAGGGAGATTTACCACCAAGAATAATTCTATTTCTGTCACATATCCCACTGCTCAGAGTGGACCCGAAGGAACACTTGGCTGAATCTACCTTTCCCATTGCTCCTCCCTCCCGGGAAATCCCACATGGTGTACCATGTGGTACATGAAGGGCTGCAATGCCAGATATCACAAGCTATCCGGGCTTTGCTGTCCTTCATTGTGCTTAACCACTTAAGTGGGGAGTGATCTGTGACAAGATCAAGTGAATGTCCCATTAGGTAGTATTGTAAAGAGCGAGTAGCCCATTCAATGGCCAAACACTCATTTTTGACCAAGGAGTAGTTGCGCTCCCAGGGGAGCATCTTACTACGCCCAAACCAACATCTGACATATTGGTGTGGAGGATGAACCTCTTGGTGAAATCAGGTGTGATGAGAGTGGGGGCCTGGCAGAGTCTACGCTTAATAATATCAAACACCCCCTGACATTCTACTGACCATTTAATTATATTTGGTGCACTCTTTTTGGTGAGGTTGACGAAGGGGTTAACCACTGGGGCATACTCGGGAATAAAGTGGTGGTAATAACTGGCTGACCCCAATACGACCTCATCTGAGTCTTTGGGGATTGTCATGTAGACAAAAGCCTGGATTTTGGTGACAACGGGTTTCATCCTTCTATTGCCCATTAAATATCCCAAATATTGAGTCTCTGTTTTGGTAAAATCACATTTTCCCATGTCAGTTGTTAGCCGGGCTACCCTTAGAGATTGAAGGATGGCCATAACCCTAGCCAAATGCTCTTGCCAGGTGGAGCTGTAAACCACAATATCAATGTACGCTGCTACATATTCATGATGTGGGCATAAGACCTGGTCTATCAGTCTCTGAAAGGCAGTGGGCGTACCATGTAGCGCAAACAGCATGGTTTTGAAGTGAAACAGCCCTTCAGGGGTTGAAAATGCGGTTTTCTCTCTAGAGCTGCGGGTTAAGGGGATCTGCCAGTATCCCTTTGCCAGGTCCATAGTGGAGAAAAACTTTGCCGTTCCCAGTCTATCCAGAATCTCATGGACCCAAGGGATGGGGGAGGCATCGAACTCGGCAATAGCATTTACCTTACAGAAATCAATGCAGAAGCGATCGGTTCTGTCCTTTTTGGCCACTATCACAATTGGACTGCACCACTCGCTCCTGGAAAGCTCAGTCACCCCAAGTTTGAGCATTGCCCATACCTCTTTGTTAACACCACTTTGTCGATTTTCTGGGATTCCGTAAGGTCTCTCTTGTGCTGTGACACCTGAAGGAGAGATAATGTCATCTTCGTCAAGGTTAGTTTTACCAGGCAAGTCAGAATAAACATTGCTGAACTCCCATTGCTGATCTGGAACTACCTGTTCCCCCATCAAAATGACTTTAGTGCTAGTGGTCTCTAGAGAGTGGCCTAAATCATTCACCTGGGGCTATAAATAAGGCCTCCCTTGCCCGCCAGTGCTTTCATAAAGTGATGTGGTAAATTTCCCTTTCATTATGGCGATCGGGCTGTCTAATTTCATAATTTACTTTACCAATAGCCCGAAACACTTCATATGGCCCCTGTCATTTAGCACATAATTTTAATTCTGAAGAGGTAAGCAGCAGCATTACTTTGTCTCCTGGTCGAAAGGTTTGAATGCGTGCATTTTTGTTGTAATGCTGCTGTTGTCGGTGCTTAGCCGATTTGAGGTTGTCTTGGGCCAACCGACCAACCAAATTTAGACGATCTCTAAGTAGGAGCACATGCTGCACTACATTTTTGGATGAGCCTTTGCACTCCTCCCACCCCTCTCTCAACAGATCGAGAATGCCGCAAGGCTGTCGGCCGTACAAGAACTTGAAGGGGGAGAACCCTGTTGAACTTTGAGGCACTTCTCTCACTGCAAAAAAAGGAGGTAGGGAAGAAGCGATGCCCAATGTTTTTGCTCTTGATTCACAAATCATCTCAGCATCTGCTTCAGGGTCTGATTGAGACGTTCCACCAATCCGTCCATCTGTGGATGACAAACAGGTCCTGATGACGTATTTTTAATATTTTATAAACTTGCTGTAATGTATTAGACAGAAAGTTAGTTCCATGATCAGTCAAGATTTCCTTGGGGACCCTTCTCTAGCTATAATCTGCAATACTTATTTGGCTATTGCTGGCCACCACTGTTACCGCTGGCAGCTCTCCAGCACCGCCAGTGGTCGGGAGGGTGCGTTACAGCACCCTACAGCACTCTCCATGTGACAGGGGGACAGAGGGGACATTGGTTAAGTATCTGCCCCATTGCTGTTATGGCAACGGGGCAGGAGCAGCACCTCTATCCCAGCTGGGGGACAACATTGGTCTCCATGAAGAGGAGGCAAGGTGCTCATCAGGGTCGGCAGTCTAGGAAGTCTCATTCCCGGTGCTGGTGGTGGTAGGAGAGAGAGAGGAGGTGGTGATGGCCGGGAAGTCTTTTGAAGTCCTCAGCTAGTGTCATAGCTTTTTCCAGAGTGTCGGGGTTGTGGCACCTTATCCACGCTTGAGTGTCGGCGCCTACCACATGGCAAAACTGCTCCACCACTATCGCCAAATGAAACCTGCTGAATAATGTTACGTTAACATATTGAATTACATAATGCTTTGTAGCTTTCCATACTCTTAACGAAAAACTGACAAAAAACTAAAAAATGGTCTTGTTTTAAAATGAAAATACATGTTTGCTAAAGTATGTGTTTCTTTCAAAACTGTACATTTGTGATCTATAGAATGAATGGATATGCATGGTGGAGAAAAATACTTTAAAGTAATGTCTGCTGCTCGTTCAACATCCCTACTGTGAGCAGTCTCATTTATTATATTTAATGGCTTAAATGTTCAGAAAAGATGTATGTCATTAGCCCATGTTTTTTACCACAACTATGCTGAAAAACAGAGGGTCAGTTCTTCAGAGTTCCGCGGTTCATTTTGCAAGTTAACAACATTTCTGAAAACATTGGTCCAACATCACTGGTCATTTGCAATGCCACTCAATCAGCTTTCAGCTGAGCCTTCCTTTTGGTTGCACTTTATTTAACTCCAGAGTTGTTCATTACTGTTGAATTGTTTGGCCTCCCTGACTGTAGTTTGCAGAGTCGACAATATATTACAATTGGGTTGTTTTGAGGTTTTGAGATTTGGGATTAATGTGGGATTTAGAGTGGTTGGCAAGTTGTTATGGTTTGAGAATATGGTTTTCGACTTTTCCATAAAATAATAGAGCACTTAAATCCCGAAACATCTTAGCAAAGCAAACTTAATATGTGTACAGTAGTTTAAAGTAAATGTACCTCAGTAGCTATATTGAAGATATACTGCTATGAATTTAGATTAAACAAATTTCCTGATATTATGAATTTTCTACAGTTGCTTATTGATTCACTATACACACAATTTCTGTTTGTGATGCGCCTCTTTCACTTACAATTATATTTTCAATCAAATGCACAGTAGTTTTAAATGTATCTCCTTTTTTTATTGTACTGTTATTGAAATTTGATTTCAGTGTTACTGTAACGTCAGTGAAAACTGACACATTTTTTGGCACAGACTCCTTATAATAAGAATTACTGATAAGGTCCATTGATATTCATATATATATATATATATATATATATATATATATATATATATATATATATATATATATAAAATTCTCTTATTAGTTATTCCTCTTTAGCATGGTAATAGTGGTATCAGTGAACCCTAGACCCAGCACAGTCTGTGATATGTATGCAAACCACAGGCTGCAAACAAGACGATCATCTCAGATTTCAGCCATTAATCTTATCCATCTCTTATACTGCTGGCCCTTGTTCAGCTTGTGTTTTCAAATTTAGACTAGACTTGCCCTTCTGTTCCAACTGCAGACTCCTTGCAAAAGTTAATATGGAGTTGTCACTGCACCTGACTTATTCATCTCTGAAAGAGTGTACTGAACCTGCATAAATGTTGCAGTATCAACATTGTACACAATGTAGTCGAGACAGTGACTCCAGGCAAATTGGAATTACAAATTTTTGTAGAGTGTAGAAATTTTTCAATATTGTGTACTGTATACCAACCATCCAAATTGTTAAAATGTATTCACATTCTGCACATCGACACTCTAACCTCACGTGCAAAACCAAAAAAAATAACATCAAGAAAACATAATTTAATATTTGAAATTGGGAAATGTGGAAGGTGTGTTCATGTTCTTCTCATTGTTGTGTGTTGTAGGGATTGGAATTAGCAAAAGCCCTCTGTAACACTTGTATTGTTTTTCAGCAATGCCAGCACCTGTACTTTACTGTAGTCTACATGCAGACATAGTGGAAAAAGTGCTTGCTGTGAACATGCTGATGCTTAGAAAGTGTGTCTGCCAGTCGAGCACTGGCACCTAAATCACCTTTGTGTTGACATCACAATGAATCTGTGCTACTGTTTAGAATATCTAGTTTATAAATGACCATGTAGAATCTGTGTCTGTCGATTAGGAATATGGAAACATAACTGAGACTGGTACTGTTGCTAAGCAGGTGTGCAGGTTTGGACATACCCAGGTGAATGTTCTCATAATAACATGGTGTTCAACGGGAGGAAATCCTTCATGAGATACCAGAGTATCCAGTAATAAATATGTACTTCTGTACATCCATAAAACAACCTGTTCACCTGTCAAAAGTAGTACGGCAGGTTGTATTCTTTAGAAATGTGTAATGTAAATTTTAAAAAAATAGATATATAGGGTGGGACGTTTTAAAATGTAATTTTCAATTTCACAAAATTTGTTTTACATAAGATTGATGAGGTTGAATTGCTTTAGGTTTGTCCAGATCATTGAATAGATGTTTTGTAGCATTTACAATTAAAAATAAATAAATAAATAAAATAAAATAAAATATGACAAGGCCATTAAGACTTCTGTGACTGAAGTCTATAAATATGCTTTTTTTATGTCTCTACCTGTTAGCTGAGGACCTTGGTCTGTACTCTTTTATTCCTGTCTGGTTTTATCAGCATGGGGGCAGTCTAAACTTGTGCTGTGGGCAGTGACCTTTTCCTGTGCAATGGAAAATGTTCAACAGAGACAGTGTTGTATTTTTATACCAATATTATTTACAGGTCTTGTCCTTCTTGGTAGTGCTTCTTGCATGGAGCTGTCCTTGAAAAATAAAGTATGAGCTATTGCATGTATTTTTGTAGCTGTGTTTAATATTTCCATAACAACAGCGCTCCCCAGATCTATTGGAATTCCCTGTTTAATAATGTTAAAACATAACATTGGAGCCAAGACACAAGACATTATTGGAAACACTACATTTTTGGGTTAGTTGCTTGACGTTTGCAATGTGATTAATAGTTACTGTACATAACTTTAGTTATAAGCATGACCTGTAACTATTAAACCCATCATAATTGTTAGGATTGATTTCTTCTGTGTGTCAAAATGGTTATTGATCATACCAAACTGGGTTCAATATAAATGCACACCCATTGAAAGATGTTAGTCAGGCAATGGCCTAACAGTTAACAGTCCTCCATTATAAAGTAGTTTGAAAACCTACTTAAACAAACATTTCAGAAGTCTGTATTCACTGTTTTTCATGGGTGTCTCGGCATTGGCAGTTGGCCACTAGTTGGAGGTAGCTGGGATACAGCTCTGTTTGTAGTTATGAACCTTGCTTTTTGTTTGTATGATTTCTCTTCTGTAGGCTGACATTAATTAAAAGAAGGGGTTGGTTTTGTATCTGGGATACAACAAGATTCCAACTGTTTAAAACCATTCAATCTGATATGGCATACCCCTTAGATTATGGTAGATTATGTTTTTGTTCACAAAAACGCCCATTTCTAGTTTTTTGGGGTCTCTTTTTTCTAGTGTATTAATGTTGCTGGTGTCTTAGATTTCCTGTGATTAAAATTGTATGCATTCACATGCAATTTATGTACATGTATTCATTTCTAGATAGATAGATAGATGGTTACTAACATACATACATGGCTGATATTGAGAGATAAAGGAATTGTCCATATTCAGAGAATAAACAGTCTGTTCCCATCCAGGTTTTGGCCCTGGGCAATACATTTGAAAGACTTTTCACAGCTGTTTTTGGCTTTCACTTCTCTCAACAGAAGAACATCAGGTCCTTTGTGTAAACTTTGCAGAAACCTGCACAAACTATTTTGATTTCATCTTACAGATGATAAAGCGCACCTTTGCATAGATGTGAATTACATTCCCATTTACTTTCTCTTTTGAACTGTCTGCAGGTTAGGCACTTTTTCAAACCCTGTTGTACAGGTGCCCTTGGGAGTCCATACTGGCAAGCGTTTGAGGAAGTTTTTTTTTCCACTGGATCCACAGAAGTAGACATTGGGGTTCCCATAGGATACCCTTCCCAATGTACAAGTAGATGAACAGGCTTTGTTTATCTTAGCAACGGTTGCATTACACTGGGTAACCAAGGAGAGCTTCCTCCCTGAGGATTCAACCTACTTGCCATGGGAGTTTTGTTTTTCAGCCCATTTGTATTCATTGAATCTTCTGTAAATCGATTAGTGTTCTCAAGCAAAAAGCGTGTGCTGAGATACATGGATAAACAGCTTGGCTGACAATGATCTAAATGTTTAAGTGGCCCAAATAAACCTTGTTTGCCTTTCCACCTGCCCAAGCTGTTATACCATAGCTATTTGCGTCAGTTAGGTACCTGGTTCCCTGGACCTTTGTGGAGACTTCTGTGTTCCGATACTTGGTTAAGATAGTTTATAAGCAATAATGTTCTTATGGCTGGCAGCAATTCAGTCTTACTTTCCCAGGACCGTTGAGTAAGCTATTGACCTGTTCTTGTGTTCAGTCGAGCCTCGTGCATTTGCTGGTTTTACTGTATTATCTGAAAGCCTACTGAGCCTTTTTTAAATGCTTAAATTAAACCCTTGGTCTCACACTCCAATTAATATTTTCAGCTTCCTTACTTAAAGTAACCATGCACTTTCCTCATATAATATGTATTCCATTCCATGTACTTTTACATTTCAGCTTCTTAAATGTTAAACAAACTAAGAAAAAGAATACTGCTTCTGTGTCTAGTAGGCCCTTCAGGGTCATATTTTTAAAGAGTAATATTTACATCCAAACTAGTTGTTGCAGCTTACAAAAGGTACTGTTTCAAATCTATTTTTAGTAGCCTGTATAATGTCTGAATCCTTCCCACACATCATACTTAATAGAGAAACTGCTTGGTTCATTACAGCTGAAGCCTGGGTTGGAGCTTACACAGTCAAGGACTGTTACCCCATGCAGGAAATATACACCAGGAACTCCAGCGTGACAACCTCCACCCTCTTTTTTGATCTACAGCTTGGGATCAGTGACCCAGGCGTGTTCACTCCACCCAGCACCTGCCAGTCGGCCCGGCCAGGAAAGATGAGTGAAGGCTGCTGATTGTGGGCACCAGCTGCCACAGACATCATCAAAAATAATATACCAAAAAAAAAAAAAAAAAAAACAGCCTGCTGACATGTTAACTGGATTTTGAAGCCGAGAGAAATCACATGGGAGCACTAAAATGCACTGTAATTCGTTAGTTAGCCAAAGTAATAATTTCACTCGTTAATGTCTGGTTTCGCAGACCCTGACTAGCACTAATCTTGGATTACCTTAACTTAGGTAACATCCAAGGTTATTGCTAGTCATGGTTTGTGAAACCAGCCGTAAGTGTTTACAGTTCATGTAGAGAACAAGTCTGATTGTAGTGTGTGGCAGGCTAACGAGTGGATAGAGGCCCAGAAACAGACTGCAGTTCAAAAAAATATACTTTTATTATAAATAAATACAAAAATAAAAGGGCACAAGGGCCAAAACAAAGGGATTGAAACACAAAAAGAAAGACAAAAAAACTAAATTTACAAAATAAAGGTTCCCAGGCTGGGCAATGCCTTTACTGGATTTAGAAAATTGAAAAATCACAACCACCAACCTGCTTCCTCAACTCCCTCCTCCCAAATGAGACGCAGAGGCCTCCTTTTATGTCAGGTGGCTGGGCAATGATTGATCGTTAATTAAGTTAATCATTTAATCAACTAATCAACCCCAGCCACCTGAACATAATAAACCCAGGCAGGTAGGGGAAATTAACCCCATCCCTGCCAATTTAAAAAGGGCAGAGCTTTGCTCTGCCACATAGTGAATTTTTTGTTTTTATGTTTTCTTGTCTGTTAAGTTATTTATTAAGTTATGAATCATGTTTGTGTTCCTGATTAATAGGACGTGCACTGCATAAGTAGATATGGAGTAGATGTTTTGTATTAATATTACAGACCATTAATTCATTTTTAGGTAAAATAAACCAATGAGGTTGGAATCACATGAAATTAAAACAGTGGGTGTTACTGAACTAAACAGTGAATATATTAAATATGTAAAACAACACAATACTGTCAATTTTATTATTGAAATTGTGTTCTGATGTAGAAATGTTACATCAACAGGATATACTCAATTCCTGTACTATAGTACTAGAGTAAAACGTTAATTGTAGTGAGATCTTTAGATCCAACTCAAAAGAGCCACACTCATGTCATTCCATGCATTAGGTGGACAACTCACAAAATGAACACCTACTAAATAACTACTCATTAAATAAAAATTGATGTCAGTGTATTTAAGTAATGAGTTCTCAAGCAAATAGAGGCTTCCAGGCCTGGTTGATATATATACATATTTATATAAAATGCAAATTATAACATTCTAATTGTTTTTATTTAGTTTGTTATCTCGCCATGTACTGTAGACTTATAAGCTTGTTGACTGTTGAGCTTAGCATATAATAATAATAATAATAATAATAATAATAATAATAATAATAATAATAATAATAATAATAATAATAATAATAACCCTATTAAGTATTAACACAAGTTTGTGACATGTTTGTTTGGAATTTTGATTAAATTAGGCTATAGAACTAAAGTGGATTATAAAGTGACAGTATGTGTTTCTTTTTTTTAATCCACAACATAAGTTTTAGCTGAGAAAAAGTATTTTAGAATAATATGTATTTGGAAATAAACAGGGCAATTGTGGTTCCATTTTCACACAATTAATCATTAATGATGTTAGAATAAAAATCAAATCTTTAAAAAAAAATATATATATTGCATGCATTTTTCCAAAAATGCTTTTTCCCAGCTACAGAGGAGTCTCCAGCACCTATATATTTCAGTGCTGCTGAACTTCAGTCTACTCTAGACAGCTCTCATGTTTGTTTGTTTGTTTGCATCTAAGTGTGTCCAGAGCGGCACAAAAGGTAAATCTACTTGAAAAACACGTTTTTTTTTAGGAGTTCCAAATAGATTTTACATTATCATTACTGATTTGTGATTTTTGCAGTCTTTCTGAATGCTCTCCAATATGCAATTACTATCTTGTTTCTCCAAATCTGCCTTTACCCGGCTAAGTGTCTGGACTTAAGAGCTTTCCTCATTCCATTAAAGTAATATGACAAAATGACTGCCAGCCCTGCCTACTCATTCTTTATATAGAAGAAAAATGATAAAAGATCAATACTGGAGCAGCAGAACCCAGAACCACTCAGACGATTTGAAACATTGTAGCATAGTAAGGGAAACGTAAAAAATAAAAGTGCATTTGAAGCAGTATGTCTACATTACAGTTTGATGCGGAGCTGCACAAAGCTGCATACAGATTTCAACACATTGTAGTTTTCATCAGGATTGAACTGCTTATATGAATCCAAGTACCTTAAATGCACGGCTATCTTTGCTCTCTTGCAACCCCTGCAATGGTTGTATAAGGAAGTGCTTGCAGACAATACTATTTGTTGGAATGTGCACTAATCTGAATCCAGAACCACACAGATTTATGAGGTTACCACATTTGGGCCTTTATCAGAATAATACAGCATGGGGTTTCCAGTAGTTCAACCAGCACTGAAGTGCAGGGTCAGTCACACAATCAGCTTATTATTTTGAAACCTGGTTGTGCTGAGTTACAGGGAGAGCTGAATTGACCTTTGTGCTCCTGCTGGTTGAGAAGGAAAAAAAACAGCCAGCCATTGTTCACCTCATCACTGACACCAGAATTCTCAGGCTGGACCCATGCCTCCAGGGCTCAGTCATTGCTGAGGTTAGGAGGGTGAACAGAGGTATTGGTCTTTAGTCCTCCAGGTCAGTGTGTTACAGCTGTGAGGCAACATTAGAATTAGGCTTTCCTAATTGGGTAGGAAAAAAATGGGTGGCTGGACGAGGGTTTTGCAAATGAAACTGAATTTGGATGGTTGATGTTTCTGTCACCTTGAGAGAAATGCCTTGTTTGTTGTGCCTTGGCCAGAATACCAAAAGACAGCCGAGGAAGAACACCAAGCTGTTGATCCAGTCACCTTATTGGTCAGGGCTGTAAGCCAATGAGAAGCAGAAGGTAGTGTGCTGCTCAGCAAGTGTTCCTCTTCAGTCATGTCATTAATTGTGGTACATGTGAGGTATATATTATATGAAAACTACCTACCACTGCTACCAACTGGTCTGCAGCTTCCAGATTTGTGGCTTTTATAAAGTTGTGCAGGTTCAGTATGTGATGGGAACGACTCCCACAAGCGCAGTGTGAGCCTTACATGCTGTACACAAATAGTTGGAGTGACTGGGTTTCAATTGTGTTTAGAGATTATTAAAACTAATTAAAAAAAAAAAAAAAAAAAAAAAACTTAACAGGGAATATCAAGTCTCATAAGTAATGATAATTGTCTAACTCAGTCTGTTACCAAACATAATTACGTTTTCTCATTGATTTACATATTTTCAAATGCGCTGGTTGTAAGGGCTTAGTAACTGTGTGCTGTACAATCAAGTGAAAAGAGCACTTCAAAAGGTACAATGTTGAAAATGATTCATTTTCCTACATAATCGGTCAAGTAAGTGAATGACCTGTGTGACTGTGCCCTATAAATATTAAATATCTACGCTTTTACAAACAGGACACAGAAATGCAAGAGGAGCAACTGTAAGCCACCGTGGTTCTGCTGCTGACTCACGGACAACCTTCAAGAGTAACACTACCATAACCATTTGTGCTGCCTCCCTCTTTCCCCAAATACATTTTACTAGTTTATACTACCTGGATAACCATTCATTCATTAATTCATGAGGCTACAATACAGTTTTAGCAAACATTCCCATCCCTTTGATTCCAACGCAATACAAGTACTATTATTATTATTATTATTATTATTATTATTATTATTATTATTATTATTATTACCGATTGGAATGATAAAGCATTAAGTTATAGTATATTTAACATATCTTGTTAACCACAAATAATTTGAAATATTAGGATTTTGTCTCTTTTTGATTAAAATCAGAATTTACATTAACGTTGAACTTGGTCTATGCATTGGCCCCCATTTATTGTACTGTATTTTGTTAGTTTTAGTTTAATTTCCTTTATGATTAAATTATAACATGCAATATCAGAGTTGGGCATGTTATGAAAAGAAAATCATACAAATGTTAGAATTCAATAAAACCACTAATAGCAAATCAACAAGAACAACAGCAAAGGTCTATAGAAAAACAAACTATATGGTGATAAAGCAGAGTAAACGTAAAAATAATTGGGTGATGCAATAAATGTGGCCACCACTGTACCCAAGCAAACAAACAAATAAATTAAAAAGTGGAATGTACAGTAAGCCGCCTCTCGAGCTTGTCCTACTACACTTCAAAATACGTGGTTTTAGACGCGTTTCCTGTGTATCGTCAAAATCCGCACGTAGGGATACACATTTTTTGTTCCTAGCGCCTAGCCTTATTCAATGACAAGGCTCCGAAAGACTGGTTTGACAGCCGCGCGGCTAATATTATTGCCGTGAGACATCCCGGAAGAGATCGCGTCACCAACGTCAGAGCAGCATATTAATATAAGTGTTCAACAGATTTACGGTTACTGTAATATTATCACTCAGATAAAAAAAAAATCTAACGCATTATATTTCACCGTTATTGACAAAATCAATATTATTACAGTAATTTGTTTCTTAATTAGCGAGATTCCCCAACTGTATGTAATATTTTGTTTATCATTTTTATAGCTTGATATACCGTTGTTCATAATGTAAACGGGGTGCATGGACACGATTATGGTTAATCTGTGATACTGGCTCTTTAAATACTCTTTATTTCTGGGTTTGGTTTGTTGCGTTATATGTGATACATTGTAGAAAAATGCTACAGCTAGATCAAGTATGCCATTAATATTTGGAATAGTTTGTATTCAGCAGCACAGCTAGTATGCCATGATTAATTATTGCTAGATATTAAAGTATGCAACAGATTATCCCAGTGTATAAGGAGCCTCATCAATTAGTGCATTGGCAGTTTAATTAGCTTTTTTTGTAACAGAATGCGAGTAACAAACATGACCGGACCCATGTGTTTTTTTTTGTGCAGTGCAAAATAATATTTTTGTTTCTGAACTAATAACAGGCTGTTTCTTATTATGAATGTTCTTAATATTCAGATTTAATAGCAGTTTCATACTGTATGGCGGAAAATCTGATAAACCTGGCCTGAACTTTTTTCATTTTGGTGAACTGGATGCAGTACAACAGATAGAATTGCCAGTAGTGTGCATGTTTGATAATGTGGTTTAAATAATGTAATTACTGTTTGCAATGTGGGTTAAATATATAGAGAAAGAACATAGCCAAACGCAAGCTGAGAGCTGGTCAGTAAGGGTTAGGGTCAGGGGCAGGGTAGGGTTAGGGTTAGAGTTACAGTTAGGGTTAAATGCGAGCTGAGAGCTTGTCACTAAGGGTACAACCCCAGTCCTCCATTCGTTGTCAATTTGTCCAGAGAGGCTCCTGGTATTACATAGCACATGCTGGGCTCTATTCACAAAGCTTTTAACTCATGAGTTAGCTAAGAAATCCTAAATTAATGGCCAGTCTTGTTTTTAAGGAGATTTTTTTTTCTCCTGTTTTAAATCACGCAGCAGTAACGGTAAGGAATGTTTATGAATGTGAAAGTTTAGATAACATGTGCACGGTCACATATCATTTTGTAAAGAAGAATATCCTTAATGAATTAAGTATCCTGAGACTGTTACATGTTTTATTGTTTAGATTTAACCGTTGACAAATAAACATGTTTTTTTTTTTGTTTTTTTTTCTAGAGGCTTGGGGGGTTTTATAACAGATCAGGTAACTTACCTCTTTGCATTTGATTCTGTTGTTTAAGATTTAACAGGGTGTCTAAATAGCATATTAGCACAACTCTGTTTGAAAACTAGTTTATGATCTTAGTATCCTGAGGCATTTAGAAGGTACTTTGGTGACATCAAAGTGTAGATAATGCGTGTAGATGTCAACATATATTCAGCTTCATGATCAAAGACTGCAAGAGGCTGATGGTTTGTAGTTATTAAAATGAACAACATATCTGTAAGTAAAAGTGTAATGTTTTTCTCCACAGTTGTATGGCTGGGTTACACCATGGAAAATTAAACCAAACAGTCAATGTATTTCTGATCCTTGCAATTCAAAATTAAAACAAAATGAGCAAAATGTGTATTTTGAGCCTAAAGCCACCTTCCACAGAAGATATGTGCATTATTGAATATTACTAAGTTAAAATAATTGAAATAATTCTACAGTAGAACTGTCTTGTTAGTAAAGTTACATAAACTGATTATTGCACCAGAATCAAAAACTATGTTCAAATCAGTCACGGGAACATGGGATATACAGACTTATAAACATAGAATTTTCATGTAAGAAAGTGTTACATCTCAACGTACACCCACTTACCAACTTCTGAGAAGAACCTCCTAAGGGCATAAGCTAGATCCTTAAATAAATTAAAAAGTTAGCAGCAGACTCAATGAAGTGATGAAGTAATCCCCATAGGGATGTCCTTCCAGCTGCAACCTTTTGATACATCAGCTAACAAGCCCTTCAAGGATCATTAACAAGTGATTGATGCATTAGCAGAATGTTGAAATCAGTTACTCCATTAAGAGTGTAATTTGTTATTGCCCTTCAAGACCTACCTGAGATATACTATAGACATGATTTCAAATGTTTTTTTTTTTGTTTGTTTTTTTCCCACAAGCTATGTGCATTTATACAGATATATAGATATAGAATGCATTGCCTGAAGTATGATGACAAAAATGTACCTGCTTTCAACCACTATGGATTTTATACACATGGAATTATTTCTTATTTGTGTATCTTCCCTACATTCTTTGTTTGCATAATATCCTGACTAATTTTGTTAAAGTGCCTGAAACCAATTGTTTCTGTTGTCAGTCAGAAACATAATTTGCTGTATTTTGCCAGTATCAAAACTCTCACAACACAAATGCATTACAGCTGCAGTTTTTACAGTACAAATTGTTGGTAGCAATAGCCCAGACAACAGATTCAGTAGTTGTTTAAAAAAGGTGGCACAAGAGCAAATAGCCCTGGCTGAATGACAAAAAGAACTTCAGTAAAATATATTGTCTGCTTGTCATCCCCATAGCAACTGAACATTTGACTCCTTGTTTTTCATGACAAAAAATGTATTACGGAATAATTATGTATATTAAGGAATAATTATGTGTTTTCCAGAAGACCAGCTTGGACCAATTTAGGATCCACAAAAGGTTAGTCAAAGGTAATTTGTGGTCAAGTAGCATGGCCATCTGTGGATGGAAAAAAAGGAGATTCCAGGAATAAAACAAATATCACCAACACTGGAGTTTATTGCTGTCGTCACGTCTGTAGGGTTTTGGGCCAGATCAAAATGCTGTCCTGGTACAGTATCTCCAAAATGGACATCAAGTGGGACCAACAACATAAGGGGATAACACTTTGTTTGTGGACAAATAGTTTTATAAAGATATTGCCAAACAAAGCATTTTAGAAACTTTGAAGCCAGTTACTATGGTAACATTCCCAGTGTAGACACCCAGCTGTGCCTTTACCAGCCAGGTAATTTGTGTTCAGATAATGAACCCAGCAAAATGTTACTGTTCCTAAGGCATTTCAGCAAACAGTTCCAGAGGGGATCCATCAGGAGCAGGCAGATTGGTCTCCAGATATGACACCACTTTGAGAAAAGATTTCATGATCCTTATGAGGACAGATGCAACTCTTTCTTATCACTCCATCCAGCCATCATTTTCAAGTCTCTAACATTTTCTAGTGACTGGCAGTAGTTGTTAAGCATGCTCTACTGTAGGTATTGTTCATTAATCACATGTACAATAGAAGTAACACCATATACATGTTTGCATGGATTCTTTACAGGCTGTGTAACTTTACACCATAATTTGAGGTGCTATACATTAACATTTACTTGTTTTAATTGCAGTTTATTAAAAGTGCCATTCTGAATTAATTGTGATGTGTTCTTTGAAGACTTTCGTCAAAATCACAGTGTGAGACATACTGAAAAACTATAATATCGTCTACATTAACCAAGTAACTTTAGAGTGACGTCACTGGGAAGTCAAGGCACACTACACGTAGCCATGGAAACAACATTACTAGAGTAAGGAAGTGCAAGAGAAATTAGAAGACCCGACAAGACAGTTAAATGCCGGCCTATCTGAATGGTCTGTAACAATGTTGTTCTATAATTATTCATTAAACAACAACTACCATTTAACTTTTATATGTCATCTCTCAAGTCCATTTTAAAGTGTCCATTTGCTTATTTTAAATGCATATTTTATTGTACTAATGAACGAATGTGAATTGTAACCTGCTGTTGGTCCTCTGGGACACCCTTGTAAACAAGATGCTCTATATCATAGGTATTTCCTGGATTGAAATATTTTAATAAACGATACATTAATGTCATGTGAAAAAAGTCTAATATTTTGGAAAACCAACTACTGCACACATGTAGAAAAACAAATCAATGAGTGAGTTAAATCTATAAATATTATTTACTTCACACAGCCCCTTCCCGTCAATACAACCTTGCCAAACCTACAATAAATAAACAAAACCACATTGTGACAGAGAGAATGAATTCAAGTCAACAATCTCCCTCCAGACCTGTTAGGGCGCTGTGTAAAAGGAACAGTGTGCCCCGGACTGGATGGTTTGGCAATTCATTCTATGGTCAGTCGGAAGCCGGCCACCCAAGAAGGGGACAAAGTCACAATACCAGAAGTCATCGCATTAATGCATTAAGCGATGTGTCAATCATGGATTGGGGAATAAGTGATTGCAATTGCTGTGGAAGGGGGCGGGACTGAAGATATATCAGGGGATGTGTTGTGGTTACGTGCCAACTGACAAGGAAAACCAGTGTACTAACCATGAGTGTTTGTTTTGTTTTGTCATTGCTAGACGACTAAACTATTCGGGAGCTGTAGTGAGATGCCAGTATTAAACCCGGACTACACTTCACCACTATACACCACTGGATTTCACCACTTCCACCAAGAGCACTTATTCTGGACTCTGTGAACGTGTTGTGTTTATTTGTGTTTATTCATGCTTTGTTATTTCTGGACTGAAATCCTGTTTACGAACTGAGCGATACACATTGTTGTGTAGAGCCCCTTTGTTATTTAAATGTTGCAGGCACGCAACCCAGCCTATTAACCCTTTGCAGTCCATTTATTCATTCTTGTCAGGCGCGTCAGGTCCAATTTATTTTCACACGCGCTATTTATTTTACATTCGCTGTTTAAAATATTTTTTTTCAGAGTAAAACAGATTTAAAAGGCATTGAATCACAAAAGGACACTCAGTACTGTATCTCCATCGAAGCCCAGTCCCTTGTTCACTGTATTTTTCACATACCTCTTATAGATGTGCATACTGATAAATCCTTTTTTCAAGTTTCATTCGGCTCATATAGGTCTCACTTGGCCACTGAAAGGTTTTCTCGTCTTTTTCTGGAGAAAAAATGACTAGAGACCTGTGCTTTATGTCTTTTTGATGTGACAGAGTCCGACATTGGACTGGAAAGGGAAAATTGTAATGTCGCACCTGGTCCGACATAGGACTGCAAAGGATTAAAGAGCTTGTTCTTCACTGTGAACTGTCTTTGTGTCCATCATTACTAAGCACAGCATCACCTCTACACCTGCTCACTGCTACCCACTTTACCACACACAGCTGTTCTTTATATTCTACGATTATGCAATTTCCCGGTGTGCAGATTGCATAGTTACATTGTAGTCACTCTGCACTTAAAGAAATAGATTAGGTTGCTCTGGAAACTTTCACGAGCTCATTCGCTGTTACTTCATTTGTTTTGCAACATTTAAAATTAACTATAAAGCATGTGTTATTGATTTGTGCTGCACTCATATCCCTGGTACATTATATACCCTTGCTTCATAAGGGACACCAAATGTATCTCAGTGGGTCTGACTACACACATTTGTGGGGTATTCCTACTCTGCTCTCAAATGTGTATGGACAAATCGATGAAAATGTAACATTTATATACTGTATATGTCACCAATGTTAGACTAATGACAAGTGCAATACTCCAGTGCTGTCTTCCCAAGGCACCTCATTAACTTCCTTAAGCTACTGGTTGACCGTCTTATTTTTGTGATGAAGCAGCTTCCCAGTACAAGATCAGGAACACCTTTATGAACATGTGTCACCAGAAAGCCTCCTCTGGGTCCCTGCTGAGGACTCGTTTACTACCCATGCTGCATGGTAAATGGTTTTCTGATGGGGTAGGAGGAACTGTAATGCAACTTGTAGCAAGAGCAAGTCTTGAATATCCTTATGATCTCCAAATAGCGCCACCGCAGAACCTCTTTCAATGTACCATGGGTATTTTAACAAACAGTTCCTTTGCAAGTGTTGCTCTTGAAGAGGTGGCAAAAGAAAGATGTACCATAGAGCAATGATATAAAATGGCCCACTTCAACCCAGGGACTCAAAAGTGGTATGCATATCCCTTCATTGCTAAACTCAGTCACACTGTCATACTCTTTATCCCCAGGTAACAGCATTGAGAGAGACTGCAATGGAGATGATGCCTCAGCCTACTCGAGAGATTTATAACAACTGAGTATGACGGACAATGGTGAGTTGCTTGAGTTATGAATACAATTCCAGAAATCGAGGAATTGAAGGTCAGCTTTCTGCACTTGCATGTTCCTGCCTCAGCTCTCTCCTACCCCTATCATCAAAGCTGCACAGACTGAACTAGATAGAAAACATCTTTCTAGGTTTAAATAGAAGGGAGCTCAACGCTGCCGTTTTTGGTGATGCCCCGTATTTTTTTTTTTATTTGCCCTGCTCCTTCAATGGCACCCTAATGTAAAGGAAGTATAATTAGAATATGTGATTGTAAACAAACATTTAAACTGAATTGGATCACTCCTGAAGTGTAGAAATTAAAAAGTTGAAACATTTGTTGCAGAACATATTAATATAAAAATAAATCGATGTTCATAAAGTTGTTTGTATTGTTCAGAGTAAATGTTTCCATACTAATAGCAAGCCCTAGTTTTTTTTTTAGTAACGGTGTATCTTAATACAATCATTTTTAAATAATAAGAAGTATTACACTTGCTTTTAGTGATGACTTATCCAAGGTAACAATATAAGGCTGATATTCTGGTGTAGTTCATTCAGAACTAATTGAGCATAAAAGGCATGGATAACACCGTGTATCAAATTCTTTTTTTTTTTTTTTTTTTGACTACAAAAGGTTTAGAAGTGAGTAGTTTTTCGAGATTTACGATTATACTGTAAATACAGTATAATCGTAAATCTCGAAAAACTACTCACTTCTAAATCTTTTGTACTCATTTTTGTATTACTTTAGTATAAATACATGTTAATTTGGATTCATATGTTGTTTTTTTCTGACTTTATGTGAACGAAAAGACACACATTTGCCCGTTTTCCCATTGGAAATAGTGATATTTTGAAATATCACTGTCCTGGTCACAAAAGCAAAGTTTGTGGGGAATAATAGCCATTTTCTATACTTTTGAGGCATAAGCAATTAGGAAATAACACTTACTACCCAGGAACAAAAATTATGTTACATAGTGTAATTACATTCATTCCATGTGGTGTTTTCTGAGTAAAAGAGTTTCAACGTTAGTGGGAGATTATTGTAAACACCCTGTCTAGTCAAAGAGTGTTATGCCCAATGTCATCAGTCATGTATCAGATATAAAATGAAAACTTGAATGAGCTCCTCTATTTCTGGAAACTCAAGCGCACCTTCCTTAATGATGGAAGAATAGAAATGAGAAAATACATTCAAATAGAATGAGGGGTATTTTGGACTGTGCTGTATGTCATTGGAAATAATTAACTCTGTAGCTCAATAAGAACAAACGGTATCACTCTAATGAATCTATAACAAATTTTGGCATTTCCATAGCAAGTATATCTATCGTAAATAATTAATTAGTTGAAATCTCATTTTTAATTCAATTTTTTGTTTTGATTTTTGAATGGTTTCTTCTTTTTTTTAATGCTTCTGCACTTTTTCTAAGATTGCGAAAGTAGTAGAACTCTTCATGTTTTCTCATTAATGGTCTTTGGGGAATGTAGATTGCATCTCTCCTTCTGGGTTCATAGCATGCTTACAATTGCCAAGATAATAAAAAAAAAATGCTTTTATATTTATGACTTGTTTAAGACTATTCATCTGGATAACCAAAAATATCATCCACAATATATTCACCATGTGTTCATTTTAAACAGGGAGTCGTTTCAAAGTTTCATTTGTTTTTGTATAAACTGGTTTTAACACTTCCAAAACCCCACGAGGATAACATGTAAACATTCCATAAAGTGTTAATGGATTCTTTAGAGTACATTAGGTCTATGAGGAAGTCAAATATGAAGAACAAAATAATTTCCAGTCACACCTATTGCACTGTTTATAAATACCCAGAATTATGTTGTTATTCTTTGAAAAAGACGTGCAGGAAACTCTCAGATTCCTAATTACTGTGTATCTCGAGTTGGAAAAAGCTAGATTCTCAGAAATCCTAAGAAGTAGTATGTATTGCCTTGTTCCTCTTTTCCAAGAAATGTCTGTATTGAACTGGTGCTAAATGCCATGCCAGCTCCTCCCTAAGTAATTTCCACCTTGTGTTCTTTCTTCTTTGGGTTCCTCTGCCAAATAATACTTCCCTTAGGGTTAGTGCAGGGCTATTTCATTCTTACAGATGTTGATAAAAAGACAGACGGCCTTTACAGGAAATATGAGCCCAGAGAGTACCTCCACAATCCTGTGGGGCAAAAGTATGATTTCTTCTGTTACACCTGTCTCTCTCTCTCTCCCTTATGTCTTTCAGATTGGATGTTCAAAAGATTGGAACAGGGTAGATGTGTGTCATAACACTTCCACCCGAGGCTTTGGAGTTTTGAGAAAACAAGAGCATCCAGTGCCATGCTCTTCATACTCCATGAACTCTACTGATGAATGAACTACACCCTCCTGGGATAGTTTTGAAGAGCCGAAGGAAATGTTGGCTTCTACCTCAATTACTAGACTGTAATCCAGCCAGCCAAGAGCCTTATTGGGTTTGCCAAAGAAAATATTTTTCTTTATAGCTTCCTGCAAAGGTTGGACTTTATTTCCACAGCAGCTGCTCTTTGCCTGACTGTTAAAAGAGTTTCTGGAGGTACAGAGAGGAGAGTATTTGATGCCTGCTAAGAGCCTTCAGTCAGGTGCTGCAAAGGGTTCCACCTGCTTTCTACTCGCAATAGTTCTTACTTTAACCACAACATTGCCCAGTTTTCATTTATTAGTTTCAAGTGCATTTTTTAAATCATCATTATGTAATTATCATTGTTTATATTCTAAAATAATGGCTGTCATGTGAATTTCAATGGAAAAGTGGTTATTACTATGGTGTTCCACTTTAATTTGTTATTAATCTGTGGAATCCTATTGGAATGCATATACATGTGTGCCCATTATGTTAGTGTTAAATTAGCTAAATGCTTGTGCTAGAAAGGTTTTTCTTGTAAGTGGACTTTTTGTTTTAGTTTACGATCCAATCCATACCATATTATACACTGCTAAGGATCATTCAACCAGTCGGAGTCCCAGTTTCCTCTGTTGTATGCCTCAACAAATCAGTGGAAAAGTGGTTGTTGGTTTGCATTGTAATGTTAAAAGATAAAGGCAATTTTTGTAAGTTGGTAAAGTTCAATGTGCTCTATTAAAATGAAGGACACCTACAAAAATCATGGAATCCATAACAGCCATGACTTAATCCCAGCCTTATCTTGGATCCTTCTATTTTTAGGGTGCATACAAACAAAATTAATTTCAGAGGGGCAGTTCATGGCAAAATCCAAATTGGAATAACTTTTTTTCTGGATTATACTAAGCACAGTCACATGCTTTAGAATAAATTCTTGTGATACGCAAATGCCAACAATGTAGAATGTTTCCTAAAAATGTTCACTTACACCTGAATTACAGACTTTTGGGCCTATATTTTCCATTAGTAATTTGCCCACAGTGTGTGTCTGATTTGCTTTTAACAAGTGAACTGTGACGGAACTGCATTCTTCCCTTATAACTTCAAAACGAATGGTGATTTCACCATGCAATCAATGTTATTTTATTCTGCCAATATTGAGAAATGTGAATTAATTGATGGAGCTGAAAAAAAACAACAATTCAGTCCTTCTGAGATAATGTCTGTTGATTTTTAAGCAGTATTGTGGATAAAATAAATCTTCCATGGAGTTTCTAGTTTATTTTGATGTTTGCTCATTTTCAAACTCTTAAAGTTTGCCGTTCTTTTAAACAAAGCATGTACTTGTAAGTGATATAAATGATGACTTATTGTCAGACTGGACATTTGAGTATAGCTCTGGTTTCAGCAGTCTGGTGAATTTGAATTGTAAGAGTTTAGAGTTCATTAACCCAGATATGTGTAGCTGCTGAGCTCTACAGTGTCATCAGGTAAATGTACAGGTACTTTTTATAATTCTAGATTGTCCTACATGTTTTAATGTATGCTTATGTTTAAAAGCTTACTTTGAAAAATGTGTGAACCAAACATATTGTTTTCCACCTTTTCCATTTTTTTTTAAATTGTTGTTTGTAAAAAACAGATCATTTGTCACTATCAGTGGGTAAATCATAGATTATTATTTTACGGGTCTACTTTGGTTTAGGATTTCTTTTTTTTTTTTTGGATTGCTATACCTTGTCTTATTCAAAGTGAATTTCAATGTCCTACATTCTAAGCGCTCAATTTACAAAGCCTAACACAAGCTTGCAACCTGCAGTAATAGTGACAGAGCTCTGATTTGACATCACGTCCTCTATTAAATCCCAGGTAATCACACAAACTCTGCCAGTCAGCATTAACCAAGAGGTTATAGGATGTTTGGGCCAGATGGCTGAAAAAGTTGATGTCACCGCATTCAAATGAACTGTTTCATTAAATACCAACAAGTGAATTGACAAAGTCTATATATTATGAACAAAGCTGTAAATGTAAAATGTAACTGTAACATAATAAAGAACAGTCTAATAATGGTTCTTTGTCACATGACAAACATATATGCTAATGTACATACCATACTGTAGACACATATAATTTTCCCTTAATTTATCATATTTAGATTGTCTTCCCTTGTTATAGAATCCTGCAATCATATTATTCCATTTAATTTCTTTTTTAAAATTTTTATTTGGAATCAGCAATTATTTTTTCTACTTTTCTCCCCAATTTGGAAAGCCCAATTATTATTTTTTTATTTCAACCCAGCTGACTCAAAACGTGCGCCGTCTGCGTCTTTTCACTCTGCAGGCCATGCAGCCACCTCCTCTCTCCTCTGAAACCCTCCTCTCTCCTCTGAAGCTCCTTCCTCCTCTAAATCTTCCTTCTACTCTTAAACTCCCCCTCCTCTGAAACTCCCTCCTCCCTCCTCTGAAACTCCCTCCTGCCTCCTCTGAAACTCCCTCCTCTGAATCTCCCTCCTCCTCCTCTCCTCTCCCTCTCCCTCCTCCCTCCTCTGAAACTCCCTCCTCCCTCCTCTGAATCTCCCTCCTCCCTCCTCTGAAACTCCCTCCTCCCTCCTCTGAAACTCTCTCCTCTGAATCTCCCTCCTCCCTCCTCTGAAACTCCCTCCTCTGAATCTCCCTCCCTCCTCCTATGATACTCCCTCCTCTGAATCTCCCTCCTCCCTCCTCTGAAACTCCCTCCTCCTCCCTCCTCTGAAACTCCCTCCTCTGAATCTCCCTCCTCCCTCCTCTGAAACTCCCTCCTCCCTCCTCTGAAACTCCCTCCTCTGAATCTCCCTCCTCCCTCCTCTGAAACTCCCTCCTCTGAATCTCCCTCCTCCCTCCTCTGAATCTCCCTCCTCCCTCCTCTGAAACTCCCTCCTCTGAACCTCTTCCTCTGAATCTCCCTCCTCCCTCCTCTGAAACTTCCTCCTTCCTCCCTCCTCTGAAACTCCCTCCTCTGAATCTCCTCCTCCTTCCTCTGAAACTCCCTCCTCTGAATCTCCCTCCTCCCTCCTCTGAAACGCCCTCCTCCCCCCTCTAAAACTCCCTCCTGCCTCCTCTGAAACTCTCTCCTCCCTCCTCCCTCCTCTGAAACTCCCTCCTCCCTCCTGCCTCCTCTGAAACTCCCTCCTCCCTCCTGTCTCCTCTGAAACTTCATCTTCCCTACCCTGAAACTCGGCCAATTGTGTGCCTTCCCCTGGGAACTCCCAACCACAGTCAGCAGAGGAATAGCCTGGACTTGAACTGGCGATCTCCAAGCTATAGGGCGCATCCTGCACTCCACGTGGAGTGCCTTTACCAGAGCCCATTCCATTTAATTTTTGATCACATATAAGAACATAAGAACATAAGAAAGTTTACAAACGAGAGGAGGGCATTCGGCCCATCTTGCTCGTTTGGTTGTTAGTAGCTTATTGATCCCAAAATCTCATCAAGCAGCTTAAGGATATTAGCATACCAAAATTAAATATTGCATATACTGTACTATTGATATCCTTGTTTCCACAGTCTATGCATTGTAAAGAACACTGTCGCAGCCTTAATGGTAGCAGCTAGTTGTTACGCAACATCAAAGGTAATGTCAGTGTTGTTCTGGACATCTGTTAAAGTTTTTGACAAGGATCACTGATATACAATTTCTATACAAAAACAAGGCTTTTTTAATGGTCTGTAGCCTGAGAGTTTGCATTCATATTAATAGTGTTACTGTTGTTGTTAAATAGACACACTGTAAATGCAGGCTAATTGGGACACTGTATTATTGTCTATAGAAAACCATTTTTCTGTACATTTGTTACTTTATTGTATTTTGAAACCCATAAAACAAGTGCAAGATATTTTCTATTAGCCTTGTTTAATTTTACTGAATTATTGATGTAGGTAGGGTAATACCTGAAGCACGAAGCTGCCAAGGTGGATTAAGCTGATCTTACAAGGTAGGTTTTCCTTGCTGTTGCATATTTATTTGTTAATATCACAGTTATTAGGAAGGGAGAAGACATGGAATGGAGGAGTGATCATCTCTACATCATGTGCGGATAAACTTTAATTGGATGTCAGACAGTCTCTTCTGCATCTCAGACAGCCTCCTCTGCATCTGAGGCAGTCTCTTCTCCATTTCAGTCTCTTCTCCATCTCAAAGTCTCTTCTGCATCTCAGACAGTCTCTTCTGCATCTCGGTCTTCTATATCTCAATCCGTCTTCTGCATCTCACAGTCTTCTGCATCTCAGTCTCTTCTACATCTCAGACAGTCTCCTCTGCATCTCAGTTTCTTCTGCATCTCAGACAGTCTCTTCTGCATCTCAGTCTCTTTTACATCTCAATCAGTCTCTTCTGCATCTCAGACATTCTCTTCTCCATCTCACAGTCTCTTCTGCATCTCACTGTCTCCTGCATCTCAGACTGACTCTTCTACATCTCAGTCTCTTCTGCATCTCAATCAGTCTCTTCTGCATCTCACAGTCTCTTCTGCATCTCAAATAGTCTCTCAAATTTGGTAAGCTACTAAATAGTGTTGTATTAAGATTGCTGTTCATTTTCTTGCTGTTATGTCTGATGGATTTGAACTTTATTTTTTCTTCTTTGTTTTTCATTGTTCTTTGCGATTCCATGTCTGCGTGTTTTTTTTTTTTTTATTGTTGTTCCTGAACTGCCAGAGAAACAAAAAATAAATAAACTACTCAATCAAAGGAACAGTACATAGTCATTCAAAATTGTTCCATATAGTTTAGAATGGTAGTCTGATATTCCTCTTTATTTTTCTCTCTGTCATGTGATTGTGATTAAGCTACAAAAGACGATTAAAATTAAACAAACTACCATACAAAGAGAGGTAGTCATCACAAGTGACTACTGAACTGATGTTTTCTTCATTACTGTCAAAAAATATTCTTAAGCGACAGCGAAAAATATTGCTTCGGACAAGACCAAGGGAAACACCCAACGTCAGCAGCTACTGTATATGAGACAACCAAAGCTGGAATCACAGTAAGACAAGCTTGCAATAATATTCTGCTAATGCAACTATACTGGACTCAATCCTCAAAAGACATTATTATCTGAAGACCGGTCTTAAAATTGTGCTATACTGAACTGTGCATTTTAGGCTTAAATACCTATGTATGTAACACCATCAAATACTAGTTCATTTTAAGCTGAATTTTTCTACATGGAATGGGTCACAAAATTGCTAATTTGGTCCCTTATCTCTGTTCTGACTAGTAATCTTTCTGTTCACAATTAAGTTTGCCAGCGCACATCCTACAAAGTGTCTGTATACATCTTATGATGCTATTTGCTCAGCTTTCAGAAGGCTTACCATCTGTTCATGAAGCTAGTTTCTATTTCAGTGTTTCTTTGTCATGACTCCTGGACCAAAAATGAACGAGTTTTAACGCCCAGTATCCTTATAAACACTCTTTTTAAAGCCACAGAGGTCTTTGAACTAGCGCAGCTCTGGCAGGTCTTTGTGAAGTTAAACACTCAACTCCGGGAGAAGGGAGTGCAGCTGTGTGTGAGCTCATTCTTTAGTTCATCTCAGGCACCTGCTCTGCTTACAGAAAAATTAAGATTAAGAACACAGTGTGATGCAAAATGTTTGCTGAGTTTTTGCAAAATAAGCTGCCTGAAAACTCATGTCAAGTTCTATGTTCCCTCACTAGGTTACCCAGACTGGATACTATTGTCAAAGGAGCACCTGCAAACTTGTTTTGCAATTAGAATTGACACCAATATTTCAGCACGTGGTCACATGTGCTATATTTGTGCATAAGAGCTTTCTCAAATATAGGTGCACCAGAGATGCCAAAGTCAGAACATAAAAATGAGTAAGACTTGGAAAAAATAGGAGTGAAATCTGTGAATACTCATTCTTTGTTTTCGAAGTCTGCTATAATGAGTGGCTGCTTATGTTTATATTGATGATTGTATAAAAAAAATCTAAATTGTATTGAAATTCTAATAAATCATCAACATAATCACAAAAATAATTTGAAGAATTAAGAGCCGGGCCAACTTGGACTTCAAAGCTAGTGTTTGTCTATCACAGTTAATCTAATAAACAGTATCACCTCTTCAAATCTATTAAGAACAAATTGATTCAACGTGATACCAGTCTTGACAGTCCTCACTGCAAAGAAGAGCAGCAGCCATCCATATTGGCTATGAAAAAGATGAGGGAAACTCAACCCAAATTTAAATTCATGGGGTGTGAGCTGGGGGTGTAAGGATAGGGCAGAAGAAGCAGAAGAGAGAGGTAAGTAGGACAGAGTGCCAGCAGAAAGGACCGGACCTAGGATAGAAGATCGGGCGAGGCCCACTCTAGTAGCAGACCAGCGAAGCTGGACATGGAAGCTAGGATAGAAGGTGTTCACTGACTGAGGGCGGTGATGCCGACACAACCCAGGGGCAGAGGACCCAGCAACCGAAGACAGGATACAGTAAGTGGTCACTGACTGAGGGCGGTGATGCCGACACAACCCAGGGGCAAAGGACCCAGCAACCGAAAACACATATGAGGGTTATGACTCGGGGAGCCACCCCTCAGGAGGAAGACGGTCCCGGAAGACCGGGACATGAAAGGAAATAGAGAGGGAGAGGTACCCAGCGTCTGAGACTTCTATAAAGGGGCGCTCGTTAGACCCCCAGTTGGCTGAGACTTCACGCTGCCTGGGACTTGAAATAAGAACAAGGCATAAAGGTTAGTATGGGACTCGAGCATGGAATAGCCACGTCCCGAATTGAGACAAAGTATAGAACAGAGCCTTGAGTGAGGCAAGATAAGTGCAGGAGCTGCAAAAGGACAGAGTGTGGCCGGGGGTCCGCTCTGACTCACATGGTGAGAACCCCCCTGAAGGTAAATGGAGGTTGATGCCTAGCCCTGAGGTCGGGAAAGTGAGACTCACTTGCCCCCCAAAGGATGGACCCCCGGCTCCTCACGAAATCTCCCACACCATGAGACGAACAAAAGAAAGCACATGCCCGCGCATAACAAACAAAAGACCCGAAGGACAAACAGGAGGATGCTTAGTAATTTAATAGGATGTGACTAGGTGTATACCTGCTGCTCAGTGGAGAGGATAAACCCCTTGAAGCTGATTAGGGTTGTAGGGCTGTAAAATAGGAGCTCTTCAACAAGGGGGAGGGCTGCAGACATGTAATGGTGAGCAGATTGAAGGAGGTTACTGAGAGTAGGATTCAGTCAAATAGCATCTGGAGAAGCTGAGGATTCTGGATGGGGGTTGTGGAAACAAATGGGACCAACTGACTAACTTGGATACTGAAAGTAGAGGTAGAAGGAGGGCTGAGGTGGCTGCTGGACTGAACGAACATATGAATCAGCTACTGGGGAAGCGCGATGCCTTTGCGCCCCATATTCTAGAAATGAGGGCAGAGAGATGAGATGCCGCCTTTCTATGTGTTAGTTAATACAGGATTGATCAGTGGTTTGCTACTATCAGGTCTGCTTGAAATGGAAAAGGTAAACTCACATTCAGAGATTTGGGTTTCGCAACGCCAGTTATTCTCTTAATAGTGGAAATCCTTAGCTCATAATCAAGACAGATTTCCAGTCTCGTACCAAGTCTCAAACCAAGTATGAAAGCTGTAACATTTGAGAGGATGAGCGAAGATATGAATAGGATTGTTGAGGAAGTGCCCCGTATTTTGATTAGATGGGGATTAGCGTTAACCTTGATTGTGGGAATGCTGCCATGATCTACATATTGGAGGAAGGCTGGAGCATTGTAAGCTCTGGAGAAGTGCAGCTGCAGATTTAAACAGTGAACTAGAGCGACTTTTGCATGCTGCAGTAGTGAGCAGATCTGAAGAGGGAGTGGAGATCGGCTGTAGAGGAGCGATTAACAGAAGAGGGCGGGATCTGCTGAACAGAGCAGAGGTCTGAGGAAGAAAACAATGGAGTTCTATCAGTAGTGTACAGAGGCCTAGCTGTAGAGAGCAGAGATCTGCTGAAGGAGAGATCTGCAATAGAGAATGGAGGATTATCATCGGTAGAGTGCGGTGGTCTGCTGCAGAGAGTAGGGATCTGCTGAATGCAGTAGATATTGGTCTTTCAGTGTTAAGGCAGATTTAGATGGAGCCAGAGATGGGGCAGCTTTTGAGAGAGATGAAGAATACAGAGATCTGAGACTGCTGCAGAACCCGAGGGGATGAAGAATGTGTTGCTCCGAGGCATCTGCAAAACCTATTGATTGGTCGGGAGCAGTTTATGAGAGTATTGTCTGCTGGGGGTAGGAGGACATCGACTGAAACGTTTATAATCATAAGAACATAAGAACATAAGAACATAAGAAAGTTTACAAACGAGAGGAGGCCATTCGGCCCATCTTGCTCGTTTGGTTGTTAGTAGCTTATTGATCCCAAAATCTCATCAAGCAGCTTCTTGAAGGATCCCAGGGTGTCAGCTTCAACAACATTACTGGGGAGTTGATTCCAGACCCTCACAATTCTCTGTGTAAAAAAGTGTCTCCTATTTTCTGTTCTGAATGCCCCTTTTTCTAAACTCCATTTGTGACCCCTGGTCCTTGTTTCTTTTTTCAGGCTGAAAAAGTCCCTTGCGTCGACACTGTCAATACCTTTTAGAATTTTGAATGCTTGAATTAGGTCGCCACGTAGTCTTCTTTGTTCAAGACTGAACAGATTCAATTCTTTTAGCCTGTCTGCATATGACATGCCTTTTAAGCCCGGAATAATTCTGGTCGCTCTTCTTTGCACTCTTTCTAGAGCAGCAATATCTTTTTTATAGCGAGGTGACCAGAACTGAACACAATATTCAAGATGAGGTCTTACAAGTGCATTGTACAGTTTTAACATTACTTCCCTTGATTTAAATTCAACACTTTTCACAATGTATCCGAGCATCTTGTTGGCCTTTTTTATAGCTTCCCCACATTGTCTAGATGAAGACATTTCTGAGTCAACAAAAACTCCTAGGTCTTTTTCATAGATTCCTTCTCCAATTTCAATATCTCCCATATGATATTTATAATGTACATTTTTATTTCCTGCGTGCAGTACCTTACACTTTTCTCTATTAAATGTCATTTGCCATGTATCTGCCCAGTTCTGAATCTTGTCTAGATCATTTTGAATGACCTTTGCTGCTGCAACAGTGTTTGCCACTCCTCCTACTTTTGTGTCATCTGCAAATTTAACAAGTTTGCTTACTATACCAGAATCTAAATCATTAATGTAGATTAGGAATAGCAGAGGACCTAATACTGATCCCTGTGGTACACCGCTGGTTACCACACTCCATTCTGAGGTTTTTCCTCTAATCAGTACTTTCTGTTTTCTACATGTTAACCACTCCCTAATCCATGTACATGTGTTTCCTTGAATCCCTACTGCGTTCAGTTTGAGAATTAATCTTTTATGCATGACTTTGTCAAAAGCTTTCTGGAAATCTAAATAAACCATGTCATATGCTTTGCAATTATCCATTATCGATGTTGCATCCTTAAAGAAATCAAGCAGTTTAGTTAGACACAATCTCCCTTTCCTAAAACCATGTTGACTGTCTCCCAGGACCCTGTTACCATATAGGTAATTTTCCATTTTGGCTCTTATTATAGTTTCCATAAGTTTGCATATAATAGAAGTCAGGCTTACTGGTCTGTAGTTACCTGGTTCAGTTTTGTTTCCCTTTTTGTGGATCGGTATTACGTTTGCAATTTTCCAGTCTGTCGGTACCACCCCTGTGTCAAGAGACTGCTGCATGATCTTGGTTAGCGGTTTGTAAATTACTTCTTTCATTTCTTTGAGTACTACTGGGAGGATCTCATCCGGCCCAGGGGATTTGTTTATTTTAAGAGCTCCTAGTCCCTTTAACACTTCTGCCTCAGTTATGCTAAAGTTATTTAAAACTGGATAGGAACTGGATGACATGTGGGGCATGTTGTCAGTATCTTCCTTTGTAAAAACTTGTGAAAAGTAATCATTTAACATATTTGCTATTTTTTTTTCTTCCTCTACGATTTTGCCATTTGTATCTCTTAAACATTTAATCTCCTCTTTGAATGTTCTCTTGCTGTTGTAATATTGGAAAAACATTTTGGAATTGGTTTTAGCTCCCTTAGCAATGTTCATTTCTATTTCTCTCTTGGCCTTTCTAACTTCCTTTTTGACTTGCATTTGCAGTTCTGTGTACTCTTTCTGTGTACTTTCTTTTTGGTCCTTTTTTAATGCTCTGTAAAGTGCCTTTTTTCGCTGAATATTTTTTTTAATTGATCTATTAAACCATTTTGGCAATTTAGTTTTACATTTAGATTTGTCTACTTTAGGGATATAATTGTTTTGCGCCTCTAGTACTACGTTTTTGAAGAACAACCATCCTTCTTCTGTGGGTGTTTTCTCTATTTTACTCCAATCTACTTCTGTTAGTCTCTGTTTCATACCTTCATAGTTTGCTTTTCTAAAATTGTAAACCTTAGCTTTAGTCTTTACTTTTGAGGATTTAAAAAACACTTCAAATGAGACCATGTTGTGGTCTGAGTTTGCCAGTGGTTCTCTGACCTCTGTTTTAGTTATTCTATCTTCGTTATTTGAAAAGACTAAATCAAGGCATGCCTCCCCTCTAGTGGGTGCCTTCACAAATTGTGTTAGGAAGCAGTCATTTGTCATTTCCACCATTTCTATTTCATCCTTCGCGCTACCCACCGGGTTTTCCCATTTTATATGGGGGAAGTTGAAATCCCCCATTAGTATGGCTTCTCCTTTGCTACACACATTTCTAATGTCATTGTATAACAGATTATTGTGCTCACCGTCTGAATCTGGCGGTCTATAGCATGCTCCTATTATTATGCCTTTTGAATTTTTGTCTGTTATTCTGACCCATATTGATTCGGTTTTATTTTCTTTGTCCAGGTTTAACACCTGGGCTTCAAGACTGTTTCTTATGTATAGCGCTACCCCTCCTCCTCTTCTGTCCTGCCTGTCTTTCCTATACAGTGTATACCCACAAATATTATATTCGTCCCCATCACTCTCAGATAACCACGTTTCTGTAACACCTATCACATCATAGTTACCTGTTAGTGCAGTAGCTTCAAGTTCTAGAATTTTGTTTCTGATACTTCTAGCATTTAGATAAATACATTTAATGGTTGTCTTACCTGAGTTGTTGTTCTTGTTTTGATGCGGTCTCCCTTCTGTTTTTTTGTTGATTTCTCCCCCCTTCCTTTCTAGTTTAAATGCTTCCGAACCTGCTCGAGGATCTTTTCTCCAAGTAGACTAGTTCCCTTGTTATTTAAATGCAGTCCATCCCGTCTATACAGATAGTCCTCGTTGTAGAAAGTGGTCCAATGATCAAGATAGGTGAAGCCTTCCCGTGTGCACCACGTCTTCAACCATTGGTTTTGATTTATTATTTCCAGCTGTCCATATGGTCCTTTGCAAGGTGCGGGTAGTATACCAGAAAATACCACAGTTTTGGTTTTCTCTTTTAATTTCCTTCCTAGCTCTCTGAATTTGTTTTGCAGGGATTTTGGTCTGTCTCTTCCAATGTTGTTTGTACCGATGTGGACGACTACTACCGGGTCGTCTCCTGTTCATTCTAGGAGCCTGTCCACGTTCTCAGTGATGTGCTTGACCGAGGCTCCCGGAAGGCAGCACACTGTTGTAGTAAGGGGGTCCAAACTGCGAACTGAACTTGCTGTGTTTCTCAATATGGAGTCCCCAACAATCATGACCTCCCTTCTTTTTACTGTCTTGTCACCACTGTCAATAGGGTCCTGGATGTTGTTCCTTTCATTCTCTTGTTGTTGGTTCTGCTCATCACAATTCTGAAGTGACTCAAATCTGTTGGTTGTTTTGATTTCTGGTGGTTGTGTTTGACGAAGTTTCTTTTTTTCCCTGCTTCTGCCTACCTGAACCCAGCTGTTCTGACCTTCTATCTCCCTGGTGGCTTTCAGTCTGTTAGGGGTGATGCAGACTTCCATGAATTGTGGGTGTGCCAGTTCCTCAAGATCTTGTTGCTGTCTCACTTCTTCCAGCTCCATTTCTAGCATGCTTACTAGTTTATGCAAATCCTGGATCGCGCGGCACTTTACGCACACTTGGTTTAGCTCCGCTGGGTTTTCTCGGATTTCCCACATCAAGCAGGTGTCACAGATTACTGGCTTGAAGACCATGTTGAGGGTTTTTTTTTTTTTTTTTTTTTAGTTTCTTCTGCAGCCGTCAACCTGCTTTCAAACTGCTTCGAAACTGCTCTGTACTTTTCCACGCCTGTACTTCTCCCACTCGCTGTCGCTGGGAAGACTGCATGGTTCCGTGACTGACTGGCGGCTCACGTTGATGAAATGATGACTTTGAAGGTTGAATAAGGTGCCTTGATGAAGCTGGTCAGATTGGAGAAGCAGCGCCAGATGAGGAAACACGAATCTGGGAACAGGAATAAGTAGCAGGAATGGATGCCTGATGCAGGGAAGCAGGACGTTACTATGAAGGTAGATACTGAGCATCTCAAAAACAGCTGAGTAAGGTTGCTTCATGACCAGGTCCTTAAAGAGGGGAAGAGTTGAAATTGGAGAATGTCAATTGCTACAAAAGGTTGGAGGAGGAGGAGGACTCCTGAGAATCCATCAGAGTGACAACAAACTGCAGGACTGTATAGAAAAATTGGACCGTGTGAACTTCATAGTGATAGCAAACCGTCTTAAAGACTGTATAGAATTTGTGGTGTTATGCTGCCATCTAGTGGTTATGATTGGAATTAACCATTGGCTGAGTGAAGCCGGATAGAATATATTTGGTTATTGTGATTAAAATCCTTGTCAGTGTAGAACGTCAATTGCGTATTCTTTTAGATTTGAATATATTCATTACATGTTTTAGGACAGTTAGTCATGTATATGAATACGTTAACACAGTATTTAGATGTCACAATTTAGCGAGTTGAACGAACCCTCGCAGATTGTGAAAGCGCAACAGCAGCAACCCAGAAGATTGCAGTACTGAGGCACAGAGCTCGCAGTGCCGGATGAAGCTGCCTGGTCACCATGGCGACTTACCACTCCCCGCAGTCACTCAATGAGGGCTTTGCCTTGGTAGCCATGGACTGAGAGGTGCCGGTGGAAAAGTTGAGAACATCAGTGTTGTTGGAGCATGTTGTGACCAGTCGAAAGCACAAGCCGCCACAGGTTGAAATTGACTATAAAATTGACTGGATAGGTCTTTAAAATGTTGAACGTAGCTAATAGAAATCTGGGGCAGGATCTTCTGAAGGAATGGTAATTTGTGCTGGCTCTGGGAGCAGAGGAGGGACGCTTGATTGCAAGCGAAGAGTAAAGGAAGATTCAGCTGACAGAGCTTTGTGGTAGATTTAAATAGAGGAGTTATGGCAAGGCAAACGCTGACGACGGGAATGTCGATGTCTTGTTGAAGGAGCTTTGAAAGTTTTAGTGGAGGGCCAGTCTGTCTAATAAAGACGCGGACAAGTTGAGCAATGAAGCTATGGTTTGGATGGTGCTGTTGCTGGGCTGGAGGCTGGACGGAGCAGGAAAGACTAATGCTGGAGCTCCTGCAGCCGAGAAGTTGAATGATGAGAAGATGCACAGGAGCAGGTAGGAAAATATTTGATAATATCTTGGGAGCGCTGCGCAGAGAACTGACCTCCAGTGAAAGGCAATGAAGTGTAGATTAGCAGTGAAGCACAAAAAGACGGTGTCTGAGCGTTTGCTACAAAAACTAAATGCTAGACAGCGAAGGTGCAAGTGATCAGGGCTTAAATAGAGAATAGGTTAGGGTTAGGGTTAGGGTTAATTGGAAACCCCCTGCTGGATGCCCCCTGAACTACACAGGCTAGTATTTAAACTAAACAGACTACACAAATGTGAATAAGAAGAAAAAAAATACTATGCCTTTAGGATTTATTTTCATTGATCAGTGTCAAAACACCTGGAATTATAATGCTAAAGCATTATGATACAACAGGGTGGTGTGTTGAATTACCATAATGCTTTTATTAAAAGGTTTTTAAAATCATAACTAACAAACATTTTAGTGAAGTTAGTACTTAATTCTGTTCCAGTTTTTCAAATAAGAACATCCATATATGAGCAAGAAGTATGTGTGAGAGAGACATGTCCCAACGGCAGTGATGGTCAACAAATATGAAAATAATATCTTCAAGCAGTTTCAAATTTACAACTGCATACTGTCATGTTAAGAACTTCACTCTGGAAATATTAACAGCCTGGTGGAAAATAAAGAGCAACGAATGGAACCCGAGAAAAATAACAGAAGAGAACTTCAACAGAACAAACTCTACTGTTGCATTTATTAAAATGGTGTACATCTCTCCAGGATAAACACATTTTTTGGTTTTAGATTTTTCTTTACAAAAGGGAGCAGCATTACAGAAATACTTCTTGTGCTTAATCACCTATTTGTTTCTACTAACGAACTTGTTTTGTAACCCGAGTTTCATGGGTGGGCAGTTGAAGAAGACTTTAACGTTGCAAAATAATTTTGTCTTGCATTTTAAAGTTGACAAGTTAAGCACTTTTGAATATTTGAACACTTTCAGTATTAAAATACACAGTTAGTTTACTCGTCTGCTGTTTTGAGAAGAGTAGTTATAAAAAGAGTAAAGAAAGAAAAATCTAGCTCACTAGTATACTGCCCATCTGCTTTATAAGGTCATAATGTGCCAGATGGCTGGAGATCTGAACTCACAAGGCAATGTAGCATGATCCTGGATCTCTCTGGGAGTGATGAGGTGAGTAATTACCATTCAGGGTGGAGAGGGTGAAAAAAAATCCCATTGATCTTTTACCAGGAATGACACAATTTATTGCTTAAAAATAACATAAACCTGCAGCTACTCCAGAACTGTCCGCACTGGGGTTGAATTGAGTACAGAGTACATAATTCATATCATATAGTGAATTTCCGTGTTCTCTCTGTAGGGTGGAAGGGCTACAGCTATAGTATCTGTATCCGTTCTGAATACACTCCACGTAAAATTAATACGTATATTATAAAATGGGTCTTTTAAATACTCCTGATTGGTCAAAATCGGTTATATGATGGTGTGAATATTACAATATATATGCATGGGTTGGCACTTCTGTTCAAAAAGTGGCGAATCACTTGTAGATATCCATAAGGCACTAGAATTTTGAAGAAAAAAAATCATAGCCATATTTAAATTTATATTAATAAACATGACTAACCACATTTAATATAGAATTTTGTAAAAATGTATTTAGGAAATGGTAGCTATATTTAAATTCGCAATGAAGATGGCTAAGGACATTTATGTCAATTCTAATCTTTTAGGAAACCAAACTCTAGATGACGTTTTAATTGAGTCTGAATCGGACACCATCACTAATTCAAATGGTGAAAAAAAAGTAAGTACAACTACTAGGCATCTTGAACTTACTGAAGCGCAGCTTCTGGACATAGAAAAAGAAAATGAGAAAAAATACGCAAAAGACCACTGCCTGGACATCGGCTGTCCTATTTGACTGGCTAAAACAAAAATCATTAAATGTTGATTTCAAAGTAATTCCTCTGCCTAATCTAAATAATTTGCTACATGAGTTTTATGCCACTATCATAAAACTGTCCATAGCTCAGAGGGACGGGAGTATTCAATCTTAAGCTGTGACCCTACAAGCCGGTTTTAACCATTTTTTAAAAATAGTCCAGCAATAAACATCAAGGTGAATTTGATATGTGACTGAGTATTTCAAAATGCAAACAACATCTTTTTTTGCCACTGTGAAACAGTACCGCAAATCTGGCATGGATACCTCCTGTCACTACCTCCCGGATCACAAAGGACGATTTAAAAAACCTCCCCAGCACTGTCACCTGACACCACCATAGGTCTTGTGAGAAAGGTTTGGGACGATGTGCAACTAAATAGGGCCAGATTTGGCAAAGAACGTCTGCGTGATTTGAAAGCAGGCCTGTTTGTGCTTTGCCATGGTGAAAACGCCCAGGAATATTTCACTTTAAAATTTAGCAAACCAAGAATCACAAGAATTATATTGAATCAAATAAAGAAAAACCCAGAGGTTTCATTTACTCTGTCCTCGGAAATCCTCTCTGCCCTATCTGTCCACCATGATGCCAAAACTAAGCAAACTAGCCAGACTGAATCACCAATACACAAATCACAGCATTAGGCCAACAGCGGTGCACCTCCCTAGCAAAATAGGGCTTCAAGCAGGGTAAATAATGTCTGTCACTGGTCACAGGTGTGAGGGAAGCTTTAAAAATGACTGGGCACCATCTTCAAGTGATCTCAAACAGTGGAGCCACACCACGTTGTTCGAAATCTCTTGCTGCAGCTCCACATACAGTTCAGAATGAAAATCTAAAAGAAGGGTCTGTAAATCTTCAAAATTGCAATTTCAATTTAACACTATAAATAGGGCTTCTTGTTTTTAATCAGTTCAATGTGTATTAAAAACAATGTTGTTTTTATTAATTTTTTAATTAATGCATTTTCGGTTTTATTTTTTTTATGTTTTAAGGGATTGTTTTTTTTAGGTCAGGCAGAGGCAGAAGGATATTTAATAAAAATGATTTTTTTGTTAATTAAAACATGTTTTTACATTTTTTTGTTTCTATTTAGTTAGTTGACCCATTTTATTAGCACAGTTAAAGCCACTCGGCTTTGCCTCGTGATTTATGACGTCAAAAAGACGTCAAGCAGAGGTCTCTAGTCGTTTTTTCTCCGGAAAAGGTCGAGAAAACCTTTCAATGGCTGAGTGAGACCGAAAGGAGCCGAAAAAAAAGGGTGTGGATCTGAACGATACACAGAGGCCCTGCACCATAGACCTAACACGGACATAAAAAAAAACAAGATAGCTGCTTCCGCATCCAGCACTCAAAGAATATCACAGACATTTGCAGAACTTTTTGAGATGTTACAGCAATAAAATAATGACTTGGATCGGATTATTGAGGAGTTTGGTGATAAAATGAGTGATCAGGAGAGGATTTATCAGTATACACGACTATGAAGAGGTATGTGATAAATACAGCGAACAAGGAGTGGGGCTTGGCTGGAGATGCA
>NC_054537.1:17276882-17296882 GCF_017654505.1 Polyodon spathula | reverse complement strand
AACTTTATTTTTGGTCATTTGTATTGCGCCCGGCCGCAGTATGGCTTGAGGCCAATGTGCCTGTCTCCAGGAGACAATTATAAGAAAATCTAGTCTTCCCTCATAGATTACAAGACCTACTTTATTCTGGTATTTCCCTTAAGCAATGTAAATTATGAATTGGCCCTGTTATCTCCTATTTGATCACAGTATGGTGAATGTTGGAAAGGCATATTAAAGGAAAGAAGTGGTATTCAAACTCGTCCATTTTTCACAAAGCTGTACTTCTATCTGGCGGTCACCCTTTTGCTGTTGGTGTTCCCTGGGGCACAGAACTACCGTCTCACCCTTTACACAATATATTGAACGCAAGGGGTAGGGCAACTGGACTGGTTTCCACACTCTATTCCCTTCTGCTGACAGCCTCATATAAACCACTAATAATTAATGTCATTTGGACCAGGGACTTACCTCCTGTTGATGAGGACATTTCTTGGGATACTGTTTGAAACAATTTGATCTGTGCATCTAAAAATCCTAATCATCAGTTGATCCATTTTAATTTTATTCATAGAATATACTTAACCCCTCAGAGAAGGTTTCTAATGGGACTCACTGTGTCCCCAGGGAGCAACGGGCACCTTTTTTCATATGGTGTGAGAATATCCCGATGTGGCCATGTTCTGGGGGCAGGTTTGTTCAACTGTCTAATGTTCTTGGGGAAAATACTCCCTGCTCTCCGCTGATCCTTTTGTTAAATGATGATTCATCACTTATTTTGTCTATGCAACAGAAATGTATTTGGCTAGCTGGCATTACTGCTGCGAAGAGAATGATTGCACTCCCCTGGAAGCTTCCACACCCTTCCCTGGTGCCAGTCGTCCCTTGCTTTTCTTGATGTTGTGCATTTGGAGCTTTCTATCACACGGATGCATGGTGCTGGGGAGGGGACTGTGTGTGACTGAGCAACAGCGGCGGACAACATTAAAACATTATTAAACCCATCCCCAACTACCACTGTCTGAGCTAGATCTTCAGGTTCCTCTGTGAGCTAAGGAGGGAGATGCTGCCACCTTGGGAATGATTGTGGTGGGGAGGGGGGTGAATCGGATTGATGCTTTGTATTTTGTAATGGCTCTTTCAGCTACCAAAATAATAATAAAGAGAAAACATTTTATCACAAAAAAAAGAAACCAGGGGTCTGCTGGGCTATCACCTGGCAAGGCACGTGGGTGGAGGCAGTTTTGGTGAGCACTGTGGCAATGTTGCCCCGTCCGTGTGTATTTCTGGGTTGTATGTTGCATGTAGTGTGTTAATGTTGGTGTATAGTCATTGGTACACGGGATGTAATATGGGTTACGAGCACAGGTGTTTAAAATGTATATTTGTATTTAGGCACGAGGATTGCACAGCAGTTCATGTGCAGGTAAAATGTAATAATATGTGAGTACGGAGAATTGCACTTTATTAATTCACATGCAGTTGTACCGAGACTCCAATTGAATGATTGACTAGCAATCAAGTCTCGGTACAGCTGCATAAAAGCAGCATGTTTTCACTTACTCGGGGTTGTGTGTTCGGTGAGTGGAGAACGGGATTGGAGACGAAGGTAATAATAGTACTTAAAGTAAGAACAGCTCACCGTGTTTGTCTGTGTAGTCTGTTTTTGTTTGTCTCTTTGTTTTGTCTACAAGTGCAGTGTCCTGTGTTTTGTTTGTCTTTCAACCTTTTATTTTCTGTTTGTTTAATCATTAAATGCTTAGCGCAATCAAGAGCTCAGCTTCACCAAACTCCACGTCTCTGTCTGTTCTGTGTTGGTTCCTTTTTCTGGTCTGATGTCACCCACTGCAGTCATCTTTGTGACAAGCACACATTTGGGCCCCTTTGCCTTCAGGGTGTACCTTATATACAGGTACATTTGAACAGTCTTGCCTCATCATTACATATATTATCCCCTCGTAGCAGTTAGCTAGTTTTCCTTTCCCCCTTCTACGGATGACAGAAATGAACATTTACTCACCTGGGTGCAAGGGTGTCTTTTTAGACTTCAGATGTTGAAAGCATGATTGTGAATGTCGTGAATAAAAATCACTCGTTTTGAGTATTGATCATGCATTGCTTGACCAAGGTGATTATTCATCAAGACATGTGATCCAGCATAACATGTAATTGTTTTCAGAATTTTCTAATTTTTTTAGTTTGGCTAGTTCCCCACTTAGTGCCATATATCCTGCTGAGAAGGACAGGTCCATGAAAACTTTGGATTGGGAAGGAAATGACATGGATTGGGAAGCAAATGACAAACAGATGTAGGGCTGTACACATGCAAAAAAATAAGCAGTAAAAACAACAGAGCAATGTGGCTCCATAAAGGAGAGCTCGTTACCAGATATATGTGCCTTTGGATGATCTTTACAATTTGTAAATTAAAAGTGACAACATAATTTCTGTTGATGCAGCCCAATGAATTCAAAGCACGCACACATGTTCAACAGGGACATGCAACATTTAAAAACAATTCAATTAATCTTCGTTATTTTGCCTTATGACATCTTTAGTTGAGCTGCTCAAAATACCAATGTATGGGTTTGGCTTCATACTTTAACTCACTGAAAACTCCCTGAGGAGTGTCACAAATACCAGGAGAGTATTTTTTATCAAGTAGAAAATTATTTTAGATTAAAAAAAATGCAATGTTGATCAATTAAAACCAGTATTGGTAGCAAAAAAGCTGAATAAATTATATTTATTGTAGGTTAAGTGTAGTAGTTCCTGTTGACCTTTTCATTCTGGTTAGCTAATCAACTACATGTAGTACTCAATCTTGGGACAGGCAGAGCTTAGATGTCTTCTGTTTCCCATTTGCAGTTCCTGGCAGTGTTTTAAAGGTTGCTATATGTCCAGGATAGAATATATACAATAAGTATTATTGTTCTTTGTTTTTGAGGACCAAACAAAATATAATATTATACAATAACCGACCCTACTCTCCCATTGTTTCTATGGAGGTCAATTGTTCTGTTATTACTCAATTACGAATGGCAAATTAAGCACAGCTTACAGATGAAAGGACCATTCTTTCAGTGGTCTATAGTAATTATTTCAGACAAACAAAGGTAAATAAGTAAAAAAATAAAAAATAAAAATGACATTAAAAGTTCTATAATATATTAATAATAATGGCCTAGCTGGGGTGTGCTTTGGTAATAATGCAACTCATCCAAATAATGGCCTAAGCCTGCAGTCTCTGGCATTGTTGATACAAGAGTTTCATTATTGCCTGTTGTAAAATGCCTCTGCATTGCCATTATCTCTTAAATAAATCACTTATCCTTTAAAATATTTGTTTTGAGCTGACTCAGGTTCTTCATTGAAACATTGTGAAATGTATTGTCAGGAATCACCACTTTAATTGTGATAATGTGGGTGAATACAATATATCTTGTTACAATAGAATGTAGAATCTAAAAAAAAAGTGAATAACATCAATATTACAAATACTGTTTTATTTTTTTTCTCCCTGTGCACCTCCTTAATGGCAATATGCAATATTTATATAGGATTTTCCTGGAGCAGTGTAACCCTGTAAGTGAAAGGTTTAAATTAGGTTCACAGCTTGAATCATGTTCTAACTGTCAGACCATATTGCCTAAAAAACATTGAATTAAATGCACACTCTCCAGCACTGATGATTGAGAGGATGGAGGTACAGTGGATAACGTTGTTTGTAAGGGGTTGGGGATTATGGAGGTGTGTGACAGAGATCGAATGATTCTTGGTGTTAGATCTCCTTCCCTACCTGTGAGGACACTGTGTAAAGGGAACAGAGTACCCTGGACTGGATGGCCCGACAATTCATTCCTACTGTTCCGTGAGCTGAGCTACGGTACACTAAATCATTTACCCAGAAGGGAAACGGTGTGGCATCCTCGGACTGGAGGAGCGGTTCTGCTCGTTAACCAAGGAGTCATGTTTGACGGTATATAAGGGGACATAGTGATGTGATCTGTTCCTTAATTTATGGTTACGCTGAAACCAAAAGGACCTGTGTATTGTTGTAGAGAACCGTGAGTGTTTTGTTTGTCTGTCTAAACACTTTGTACCTCACCACAAGCACTACAGCATTCACTTTGGACTGGTGACTGTGATTGTGTCTAATTGAGTTTATTATTTACAGGACTGCAACCCTTTATCATTACTGTGTAATACACATTGCTGTGGATTGCAAGCTCTTTATTATTTGCTGCGTGGTCATCAGACCATTGCATTATAAATAAAACAAGCCATTTCACCCATACTTAGTTGTCTGTTACTATCATTGGATGACTGCACCTGCACTTCACTTTGCCACTGTGCCACAAGGTGTCACTACTCTTTGAGTAGGAAGGAGGAGGGTTCCTCCTTTCAAGTGGGATGAAGATAGATTCTGATGGAAGATTGTTATTATGTTTGGTAAGCTTTCCCTTTCAAAAAATGTAGGGTAGTGTAATGTACACTGTTGTCTTTTCACATAGCTTGACCAGAAATAATTGACAGACTGAAATGTTCATAAAATAAAATAAAGAATTGATCGACATCTGCCCCAAACTGAGAGATACACTTAACATTTAATCTAAATTCTAACTGTTATGAATGCATACAGTGGCTCTCAAAAGTATTCACCCCTTTGCTATTACACACCTAAATAAGCTCTGGTGCAACCAATTGTCTTTAGAAGTCACATAATTAGGTGAGTGGAGTCTACCTGTGTGCAATTAAGGTGTTTCACATGATTTCAGGTTAAACACGCCTATCTGGGAGGTCCCACAGCTGGTTAGTACATTTCCTAACAAAAACTACATCATAAAGATGAAGGAACATTCAAAGCAAATCCGGAATAAGGTTCTTCAAAAGCACCAACCAGAGGAGGATATAAGAACATGTCCAAGGCATTGAATATCCCCTGAGCACAGTAAAGTTCATTATTAAGAAATGGAGAGAATACGGCACAACTGTGAATCTGTCTAGAACAGGCCGCCCTCAAAAACTGAGTATCCGAGCGAGAAGAGCACCAGTCAGGGAGGCCACCAAGAGGCCTATCGAACTCTAAAGGAGTTACAGTCTTCCACGGCTGAGCTTGGAGACACTGTGCATATGGCAACAATAGCCCAAGTGCTTCACAAAACTGGCCTTTATGGGAGAATGGAAAAAAGAAAGCCATTGTTGAAAAAAACTCAAATCAAATCCCGGCTAGTTTGCCAGAAGGCATGTGGGAGACTCTGAGACTAAGTGGAAGAAGACTCTATGGTCTGATGAGACCAAAATAGAGCTTATGGCCTCAACGCTAAGCGCTATGTTTGGCGCAAGCCTAACACCACATCCTGAGAACACCATCCTTACCGTGAAGCATGGTGGTGGCAGCATCATGCTATGGGGATGCTTCTCTGTGTCAGAGCCTGAAAGAGAGGTCAAAATGGATGCAGCAAAATACAGAGAAATCCTGGTCGAAAACCTGCTGAAGTCTGCAAGAGACCTGGGACTTGGGAGAAGATTCATCTTCCAGCAGGACAATGACCCCAAACATACAGCCAAAGCCACACTGGAGTGGCTTAAAAACAAAAAGGTCAATGTCTTGGAGTGGCCCAGTCAAAGCCTGGACCTCAATCCAACTGAGAATATGTGGAAAGAGTTGAAAATTACTGTTCACCAAAGGTCCCCATCCAACTTGACGGAGCTTGAGCAATTTTGCAAAGAAGAATGGGCAAAAATTGTAGTGTCCACATGTGCAAAGCTGGTGGAGACTTATCCAAATATACTCATGGCTGTAATTGCTGCCAAAGGTGCCTCTACCAAATATTGACTAAAGGGGGTGAATTCTGTTTTATTTTGCTAATTAATTTAGAACAATTTTTAGATTTTATTTTTCACTTTGACATAATTCACATTTTTTGTGTTGATCCGTGACAAAAACTCCTAATTAAATCCATTTTGATTCCATTTTGTAACACAATAAAATGTGGGAAAGTCCAAGGGGGGGTGAATACTTTTGACAGCCACTGTACATCTGTTTGGGACAGCCATGTTTCATTTCAGTAACACCACAGTGTTCCTTGGATAAAGCTTCACCATAATTAGTGTAAGCTTTGTATTCCCTCCTCTGCCATTTGGATACAATCTTGCTTGGGCTCAGCAGTGCTGCCTGATACTCGAGGAGGTTAGGGAGCATAATGTCCTCGGCGATAATATATGTGATTTGTAAAAATAGACATTAATTTAGATTTAGTTTTTTTTCTTTTTTTTTCTTTTTTTTTTTTTTAACCAATGACTATCATTGTTTTGTTCACAATTTCTAATGGGTTAATTTGCTAAACTATTGTTTTTAAAATGCTGTTCGGCACAGAATAGAGGGTTCATTAATCAATGAGCCTATTCCCCCGAGCAGTGTTTGTGTAGCTATACACTGTTGTAGCAAGAACCTGTTTAAAATAGTGGGACTTATCACATATTTACTGAACACTATTGTTCAATGTCAGCTAATGACAGAAAATAATCATGCAGTTATTGGCCGCAGCTGTCAATCCACAGTATGTTACTTTCTTCTTGACATTCATTTAATACTTTCATAGTGATAAATACAGCTTCCCTTGCTGGATTGCTCAGGCAGCAGAAGAAGACAATAGCTTTTCCACAACTGCCTTTACTCTTCATAAAGTAGTGTACCGCCCTCACAAAACCCCATGATGAATCCACATTTCTCAATTCAACAATATGCCTTGGGTGCTGCCTTGACCCAAATCCTCATGTTTATTGGGCAACGCTGCTGGGAGTAATTTGATCAAGCCACTTCACTTGGATTTTGTCAAGAGTTTTACAGCACTGGTTAAACACCTGGTATGGTATCAGCCACCTAACTTTGGCTATTACCCCTAAAAATAAGTAATGGAGGTTTCCCTGGTCCTGCAAAATGCTCTAAAATAATCCAGCTGTCTTATCCTGCCGGAATATAAGTTAATCAAATCCACCCCTAGGTATTTTTTGTGAATCAACACTGTTAATATGTTGCTAGGCCCTCATGGACAGCTAGGAACTATAAGTAAGCCTGCAGTGTGTTTAAATTGTTCTGGAATTATATGCTATTTTTTTCAGGCATGTTGGTTGTGGAAAAACTCAGCGATGGCTGTTATCCAGAAGGACCCTAATCACCACTTTCCGTGTAGTTTTGGCAGAAATACTTTTGCCTACTGTCAGCCCACTTAACAAATTGTGTCAAATTTGCTGTCTTGTCCATTGTGACTGCAACTGACAAGGAGATTCTTCTGTAATATATTGTTGTTTGTGCATTTTATGAGTGAACCTGCAACTGTAGGCAAAAGGCAAAAAAAGTATACTTGGATGACATCATCTTCATTATACACTTTTAAATAGGTGAAGCAGCAAGCAATCAGAAACTGACTGTAAAAAGTACAGCATAGATTGTCACTGGGCTAGATTACAATTTAAACTATGACGTAATCACTTGCGTACAGACACCTTCTTGTAAAACCAGCCATTATAATACATTTATTTATTTTATTCATGGGAATAAATCAGAAGCTGCAATGAAAACTGGGATTGATTTTAACAAATTCATTCTTATGGGGGTTTGATTTTAACATGAATCACAACTAATCCAGTATTAATAAATGCAAGAAAAATATGGACAGTGTGAGCGGCTGTGTGTGTTGATTGGAGACCCACACTGCTATGTATATCATTCCGACTGCTCTTCTAATGAAGTCGGCCACAGGATTTATAGGGGCTGGTAAGCCAGCAACACTTGCCCAGTCCCCAGGCCTCATTATTCCTAATGAACAATAACTCATCGTCAGGGACACAAGCCCTTTCGCACATAAATCTTCAGTGACCAAATACTGTGGCGTGATTTTTAATCCTAAATACTCGCCAGTGTATAAACTGTTCGGAGAGGGGCTTTTCAGTTTGTTACATATTTTTTGAGGCAGTCAGTATAATTTATAGTCTCATTAACACACACTACAATGGACCTATTTCCAACATCTGCCCTTTGCTAAACCAGTCACATTTCTTAGTGGTTAACATCTTAGATTGAGGGGTCGTGGTGGGGTCACATTCTGGCTGTGTTTCACTCCACTGTATATGAGTGTTTTGTTAAAAACCCTGTTGTTGCCGTAGACCCCACCCCATCAGTTTATCCCAGCTAGTCTTCTTGTTGAAGTAGCTTGACTGAAAGGCATGTTGGGAATAGATTGGAAACACAGCATGAATCATAGCATTTCCAATCTTAAAGCAAACAGATGTATCTAGTACTCCAAAGTGCAATTAACATATTTGTGAAAGGAACACCCAACTGACAATAACAAAAAGAATTATAGGACTTCCACATTTACAGTTTTTTTTGTCCACATCTACAACTCTTACTGCAGTAAACTACTTTAAACTATACAATACCAAACATCTTGTCTGTTTCGAATGCCAAAAAACATGTCTGTCAACTTGCAGGATTTGTTAACACTAACTAATTATCTGTTTGTGTGAATCAGCACCTGAAGGTTGAACTGTTTAATTATTATCTGCAATTATGAACTACAGCACACTGACAGGTGAAAAGTGTTAATGCATGATGCCGCCTACATTTGAACCAAATTCAATTAAATGCATACATGTCTGAAGCATTCTTCCTAGAAGTTGGCTTTTCTTTTCTCAGGTATATATGTTAGCACATACAACACTAACTGCAGTGAACTACTGTAAACCAAACCATTTCAACACTTCATAATTATAACAATTTCAACAGGAAGCACAATGTGGACAAACTCATGGCATAATAAAACAGAGCTGCAACAATTTATACATTAGTGATCACTGTGGCTTTTATTTTGCAAGCCTCGTGTAAGAAATACTAAAAGAAACTTAAATATCAAATGACTTCTAGTGGAAACATTCTTCATTGAATTTAAGTTTCTACTGTTATTATTAAATTCAGCACTATCGCGTGTTTATTAGTCATGGATGAGCCACAATTAAATGTTTATTGATCAATTAATCATCTTAGTGCCCTATTTGTAACCTTCCGCTTCACTTGTTTAAATTATAGGTTTCAATTGTATTGGAACTCTTTTTTGAAGTCTTGATTTTGTGATTTTTTCTTTTTATTAACAATAGTTTTGTCAATGCATATATTATGTTACCATATATTGCATATTAATATGAACATACATGTTGTGGTTGGGGGCTTTTGTAAAGCGTCTAAACATTATTTTTGTTCTTGCTTTTGAAAAACAAAGTGTTCTCAAAATGCATGGATTATTATCGATTAGTACGAGTCTGATATTTGATATGGAAATTGATTGTATCTCTGATAAAGTAAAACTAACATTCAGTTATTGTGTAATCAAACTCCACAATGATAAAACAGTGCTCCCTGTTCAGTTACAGAATTATATCAAATAAACTGTTGAAGTAAAATAAGGAACATCAATAACATACTGGATTATATCCCAGTTCTTCTTTTATTTAAAAATGGGTTTGTGGCAAGGTGAGGTGTCCCGTCACATTATAAGTGTTCATTTTTTGTTTGGCAGGGATAGGGTTGAAATTCCTCATCCCCGTGGAAAATAGTGTTTCTGGTTCCCTCCATTCCAGCTTTGTGAGAATGTGGCTGGAATGGAGAATCCACCCCTCTGATTGGTTGGCCAATAAACACTTGATGAGATGCTTAGAAAATTAGAAGCATCTGGGACGAAATGATATTCTTTTCAAATAGGTTTAGAAAAAGGAAGAGGTTTAGGAAAAGGCAAAGTTAAAATGATTTTGAAATTCATTGGAGCTACAGAAAGGTCGAAAAATAATCTAAATCCTTTTTAAAATTGAGTATTATGTTGTATTTTTTTACACAAACATGATTTTTTTATTGTAAATAAAAGTGCACAGATGTACTGGAAATGACTTCTGGTTTGCATATTTTCAATGTTTACTTGTTTGACCATCGGCAGCCCTGCCACAGGGCTATTGGTTGGAATTTTAAGGTATCGCATATAATGTGTTTTGAAAAGATCCTTTCTTGATAGTTTGGACATATCGAACATATGCCTATGTAACAGGGGAGGATGCTGGGTGAGAAATGGAGACCAAGCACACTGCAAGCATTTTAACCATTATGCAATATTATGTGGTTATAGCTTTTAACCTCGTATCATTTCACCAACAGCAGTCAGAATCTGTAAAGGCAGTACACTGCTGGTTACACAGTATTGTTCATGAACCTTAATACATTATATACAGTAGGCCTGTTGTACAAACATCATCAGATGTATACCCCTGTTGCTCTCGTCCCAGGAAACACACACAAGTATTGCTGACTTGTATTGACATCACAGTTTCAATTGCAGTTCCTGAATATCAGTTATAAATGTACAAACAAACTTATCACCTTTCCTGAAAACACCACTAAATTGCTGCTTAGAATTGTATACAACAGCTTTTACTTCACATGCAATTAATTTCAACATTTCTTTGTGGTTTACTGTAACTGCAGCTACTGGATCTGACTGTAATAAACTTTATTACAATATGTACTGCAACGACACTATTTACTGCAGTAAATTGTATGTAGTATAAAGAGAAGATTACCGCCAAAACAATACTTTTGGGATATGCCTGCTTATCAGGTATCTACTGAGCATGTTATATCAAAGCTGCCTATAGGCCCCTCCGTGGAGTGCACAGTGGGATCTCCCAGGGCTGGCCTCACAGCAGCTGGCAGAGGTTCGAAAACTAGATTCTCCTGTGCCATCTGGGAGCTACCATGAGAACAGTTGCCTCATCTCTCCTGACCTTTTTGAGGATAGTAGGGAGCAGCAGTATAGACGGGAAAGCGTACAAAAGCACTTTGTACGCCTAGTGGACCTCCGCAGCTGCAGAGGGAGAACCACAGGGGGCAATGGGTCGTCTCTGCCGTGCCAAAGAGATCAACCTGGGCCTCCCTGAAGCGTTCCCAAAAGCACTGCAACACCTGAGGGTGCAGTAGCCATTCTGATGGGTGAGGACCCTCCCTCAAGACTCCTGGGAGATGTACAGCAGGGAGGGACAGGAAGTGCCTCTGTGCCCAGATCAGCAGCCAAAAGGTTATGCGGTGTAATCCCGGGAACCAAATCCCTCCCTGGTGGTTCATGTACACAACTACTGACGTGTTGTCCGTGCGGACAATGACATGTTTGTTGCAGAGCAGAGGGAGAAAATGTTGCAATGCGAGGTGAACTGCTTTCAGATCTAGTGTGTTTATGTACAGGGATGTCCAGTGGCCCAACCAGATCCGCAGACTCCTCTGCCTGTGTCTGTCATTATCACTTGATGGTTGTAAATCACTCCCATCCTTATGCCTTCGCTCAGATGAGGGGCTTGCCTCCACCAGAGTGCTTTCCAGTATAAGCGAGACACTGTCAGCCAACGGTTTCTTTCGCACTTGCGGTGTAGCCAAAAGGCATTGAGCCAGGCTTGAAGCGGGAGCATGTGAAAAAACCCCAGTTGGATGGCTGACGAAGCTGCGACGACCAGACCCAGTCATTTTTGGCACAATACCAATTGTACTGTCTGAGAGGCAGGCTCGCATCATAAGGGAATCCAGCTGGAGACCCAAGTAGACCGTACTTTGCACAGGGGAGCACAGTGCAGCCCGGCGATAACCTGGTTATGGACCACAGGCAGTCACGGAACGGGGCAGCGCGTAGCGTATGCCGGAGTGGAGCACAGGCGACCTAGAAAAATGTAGTGCTTTTTTTATTATTATTATTTTAACTGCAAAGTCAGTGATAGGAAAAATAGAGGCTTAAACACACAGCAATTCAGCTATAGGAGAAACGCATTCACCACGCCAGGCGGGTGACCAAACACGCCGAGTTGCGGGCTGAAACAAGCCGGCTGATTCAACTGGCCGGAATTTTCACTACAGAAAATAAATACGTACAAAGGACACTGCAGTCCAGTAAATATGCTGTGTAAAGGTATTGTAATTATTACACGTTGTGTGAAAATTCGTATTACTTAAATTGTGAAATAGTGTGTTCTCGGAATACGCAAATTGGTCAAATGCTTCCCTTATAAAATATGCATTAACTATGTTCTGCTAGTATCCTGCAGTAGTGTTTTTGTTATCTTTTTAGTGAACCCTGCCATCTAGTGGTCAAATAATGGTAACATGTAACTTTCACTATTGCTGTCATTTAACAGGACGTTGTATAATGTTTATATTTTAGGAAGCTTATTAATGTGGCATTCATTCGATTTTAAAAGAGGTGTAATCAGGAACACATCTTAAAGGGACTATTGTGTTAATGCTGAATGCATTTTACTGATGTAAACATAGCAGTTCGGTTTTCTATTATATAAGAAAACTCTGCAGTTTTTGCAAGTGTAAATAAAATACTTCGAATATTAAATAAATAAATACATAAGTAAATTAACCGGAGTCCTTACAGCAAGGCGCGAATGTGAGTGTTAGTATTTGTACTATTTGGTACAACAGTAATACATTATCAACAGTGGGAATTGGTATTCATTTTGTGATACCATTGAAAGGTCACAATGTCGCACATTCATTTCTGTTTTCGGTCCTCGAATCTCTTAATCACAAGTCAGAGAAAGAAAATTCGATTTTTTTTTTTTTTTTTTTTTTTTCTTCGCTCTCCTACTCCAATTTTGCTTAACCATTTTTTAAAAACTACATCTCCCATGAACCCATCTTCCTAAATAACATTTTCCTGTGTATCCGCGTTTCCTGTCTTCCAGAAACAGAGGTCTCTATCTACAGGTCACAGTTTCAATTTCAGATAGGCTATGCTAATAATCACTTCGAATTGGTGACTACAGTAGGTACAACACAACGTGTAGCTCTGCGATTAACGGGTAGGTTAGCACGTTTTTTTTTTTTCAATTATTTATGTGTATGTTTTTGTTGTCATAAGAATAGAGATGATTACATTTGATGTTATAGGAGTGAATCCAGGGGATCTAGCTGTAGCGGATAAAGCTGCTCGCCACTTCTTGTTTATTACATTTGAATATCGATACCGATATAGGGTTGGCGTTTTAAGTGCTACAGTCTTTGGTTTGTAATATTAATACAATAATGAATACAGGTTCCATGTGTATTTCTTGGCAATGTACAGATTGAGACAGCCTTTTGCGATAATGATTCTATAAATGTTAAGAGGTGATGATCACTGATGATGACGTCGGGCAAACAAACATCAATTTCATTTGCACGGGTGTAGCAGAAATCCGACACTACAGTCGCCGCTCGCAATTAATCTGTTTACAAGAAAACAGCCTGTGTTGTAAAGCATCTAGTCCATGTCACAGACTCAGTATCTAGTGTGCGTTAGTTTAACGGTCAAGTCAGTGCGACGGACAGCTATGTGAAAATACATGCGTGAACATATAATACAAATTAAAAGAAAGGGTGGTAGTAATGAACACATATGATCATATAAAAACAGCAGGGACTGAATTGCAAAATACACTAAGAAGTAAAAACTACCACGACTACTAATAAAGAAATGAGAATTCTGGCAGACAGAATAATGTAAAAATGGGTTTGTATCGAAATAATTAAAAAGTGACATGCTTCCGCAAAATCCCAGAACAGGTTTGGTTAGAGGTAACCCAAAAATGCACAAAGAAACACACCCAATGCGAATGATTGTCAACACAATTGATAACCCAACATATGTCATTGCGGAAATAACTGAAAGGAAGCTGCAGCCACACGTTTAAAGCTTACCTAGCTAACACATTTTCTGAAAAGGATATAATAATATAAAGGTTAAAATTCCACAGAGTACCATTTTATTTAGCATGGCTGTAAAATCCATGTACCCCAGTGTGAAACTTTAGAAGCATGTAAAGAGGCACTGGAAAATAGAGTAGATAGGAACATGATACCTATTAAATATAGTTTTAGAAAATTGTTATTTTACATTTGGAAACAGAAGTAACAAACAGAATGTTGGCGCAGCAATAGGGTTAAAATTAGGTATGCATTTTGCAAGCATGTGTATGGGCAAATGGGAGGAAATGTTATTGAGTAAACTAAGCCCCGTTCACACTGGCACTCCAAACCGAGTCCGGACCCGGGTTCAGGCTACCTGGGTCACAATCCTGCGTAGTGTGAAACCACATACCTGGGTCGTACCCGGGTTCACCCGGGTTGAGCGAGACAAAAAGCATGATGGACATTTGTGCCAACGCAATAACAAATAGCCACTCCTGTGTTTATGTTTCACTTCCGCAAGGAACATTTCTGTTTATTGTGTTTATCCATATTTGTGTTGCTTGAGACACATCATGACCCAGATTGCGGCAGGGATGTAGAAACATTTGCTCTAATCAACATTTGGGCCGACGGTTCAATCCGGAGAAGCTTGGATGGAAGCGTCCGTAACAAGCTGCTTCCAGGGCATCGATACACAGATTGTTTACTTGCGCCTGTCACCCAAGTCAACCTGCTTTATCAAAAGCAGTGTGAAATCATTTACATGACCAGCAATACACCGGGTCCTGACCGGGTAGAGCATGCCAGCGTGAAAGGGGCTCTAGACAAGAAACCATTAGAATACATTTGAAGGTATGTGGATGACATACTTGGAATATGGACATTTGGAGAAGAAGCTCTTGCACAGTTTCATAAATTTAGCAACTAATATCCACCCTAACATTTCGGCGGATTTAAGGTGACAAAATCTGAAATTGAATGCTTAGACACCTTGGTTAAACTTGATCAAGGATCTATTAAAACAGATCTTTACTTGAAACCTACTGATATACATCAATACCTACATTTGTCATCTGCACAGCCTATCTATACTAAAATAGAAATTCATAAAGTATGGGGTAATCTGTTCTGATGAAAATGACTAATAAACAGAAAGGAATTAAAAAGTAAATTAAGAAAAGAGGATATAAATAACAAATTATTGAGAGAGAATTGATAAAAGTTGACAAACACAATAGGAATGAACTACTTGATTATAAGAAAAGGGAAGATAGGGTTAAGAGTGTCATTAATAATGATGTTTTCTATATTATTACCCAACATTTACTCAAAAATGGGAGCATTTATTTATACTTCGTATTGCAAAAAATATTTCCGAAAGCACCGTAGCTTTTAGAAGGGTTGCAAATTTGGCTGACATTTTAGTCCACAGTAAACATAAAGGGATCATAGATACATCATAAAGAATACAGAACCACCAATCAAATATAAGAAATAAAATACAAGGAACAGACCCACCATGGATGACCTAAAGTTTGTGGTTTTACTACAGTGTAGGGTAGCCCTTGTAAAAGTTTGCACAGTAATTTTACAGTTTTCCCATGTTTTCCTATGGTTGTGCCATGCAATTACCATAGTTTGCAATGTTTTCAATACACCCACACATATTATACAGAAGATACGGTAGCCAACCCACTATGTACTTGGTTACATTTTGTCTGATCTCCCTCACCCAATGAAACTACTTTTGCAATCTAAAGCAGACCTTTGCACGCCATAATGAGGAAGTATTGTGTTTCCAGCCTGGTTTCAGTACTGTTGGCACACAGATGTGCTTCTGGTGGTAGCTTTCGTATTATATAATGTAACTTTATTATGTTTGCTGAAGAGATTTCAGCTAATCAGTAAAGTGCATTTGGGCTGACTTTTAAACACAATAAAAACAACCTCCTCCATTACTGTGCTCTGGATAATATTTTGTCCACTGTATGCTTCTATACAGTAGGTATGTTTTGTCAACACAGAAACTGAAGCCTAAATGGGCGTAAAGGCTAAACTAGGCGATCTTAGAAGTAGAGAGGGAGCATTCATGGACTGTCTCAGGGTAAGTAGTTGTGCCAGTCTTAAATACTGTAGAGGATTTAATAAGAGTGGTGTCAGGAGCATCAGCAGTCAAATCAGATGAGCTGAACACAGCAGCAAGGAACGGTAGACGGTATACTCTTAAGATCTAAAGTTTTTGTGAGTCATCACGGGAACTTAAAAGCATGGATACATATTTTTTTCACATCGTTTGTGAAATTGGTGTGCAATAACTGAGTTTGTGTGACATGTTGAGAGAGGTTGTTCTTAGTCTGTGTCTGGTTATTAAATATGATACATGAGGATACAAAATAATTTAGTTAAAAATGACAGAGAAGAAAGGGCTGATGGATTGGTTTACATAGAACTGTGGTTAGAGAGGGAAACAGACCAAAGTACACCCAGCTAGCAAACTTCCGGATATATTTTAGCCTACAGCACACGCAAAGTAAAACTAAACATGTCTGGCTAGCAGAGGAGCTTACAGTAAAAGGGAACACAGAATGTACAGTAATCAGTTATTACAAAATGCCATAGATAACAAAAAGAAGTCCATGCATATTCCTATAGCCGATGTCCATCCTGTTAATTTGCTGCCACTTCCTTCCTGTCTGCTCTGGTAGCCAGAGGCCTCTGCATTCAGATTTTCTGTTCTAATGCAAACTGTCAGAAACAGTAGTGTTACCAAAGAGTTTATACATGATCCATTAAGGACCTGTGTTTTTAATATTAATATCTTTGAGAACGATTTAAGAACACAACAGGTAACATGGCTGTTAGAGTGAAAGCAAAACAAAGCCAATCATTTTAATTAATAAAAGGCTTGTATTATAAATAGGATAAACAGCTTTGCCCAATCCGATGGAAAGTGCAAAAGGATCACAAAACCCACTGAACCCACTAAATCACTGTGCACTTTGTTGTGCTGTAGTTCTCCGTATCAGATTTAGCTTTGTCAAAAAAAAAATAAACAGAAAAGGAATTTGAAGAGAAAATACGTCTGTGTGCTATTTAGAAAGTGTCACTGTGCCGCCGGTGAAGGTATAGATTGTGAAGTTCAGAACATTCTAGGAAGTTATAGTAACATCTCCAGCTTTCAGAAACAAATCTACTTCATTGCAAATATGCAGTGAAAAAAAAAAAAAGACCACTCTTGTTCATTTGTAGTTCTTTTTCTGGCCAAAGTTGAGCCAAAATCGTGAGCTTGGTTTGTATCACAGACAGCAATTAAGTTTGTTACTGGATATTTTACATGATTATATATATATATAAAACACTAATTTGTTGTAACTGCTGGGCTTAAAAATCCACAAAATGTTTTTATTCCTGAAACCTTTATTTGTTCACATAAATACAGAGTCTGAAACTACGTACCTTTAAACTACATGAAACATCCGTTAGAGGAAGGCAAAAACAGTGAAACTAGTGGTCTGGAAACTGTTTATTTTAATCTATTTAGGCAGGCTGCCAACATTTTTCATGTTGTGCATAACTTGAAAGATAGCTGAGTGTACAGTATTGTGTGTGTTAGAACAGGAAAAGCACTACACAGTCGCACAATCTTAAAAATTACCTTCAAATATGCCTTTATATAGTTTTTAATGAAATTGTGTTTTAGAGTTTTGAACAGAACCACTTCTTGATATATATGCACTTACTGTAGGTCAAAGATTGAATACCATACTTGAGGAAGTCTGCTTTCATTACTAGTGTAATGTTTTATCTTACAGGTTTTCCTTCGACTGGAAAGCTGGCTTTGAATTTTAAAAGCAGGTTTGATCTTCAAGGGACAGTTTGAAGAGAAAAATCAGGAAACGAGGAATAATACAAGACTAGCTACAACAGAAAATTATATCATAATTACGGTAAGTGGGATTTCGTTTTTGCAGTTTGAGGAACAAAAAAGCACCTTAATGGTGTTCATTAATGACTCCAGGCATCTTTTTAAACACATAAAAACAAAAAATCTTGTGTTTATTTTGTTGTGGTGATCCCAGCTCATCACAGAGGGCCCTTTCAGATTGTTCTAGCTGTTATTTCTGGTACATTTATGTTGTGGTACATGGTAATGCAGCAATGGTAACACAGCCCAGGGATGCTGTGGTAAAGGGCAGTATGAGGTTTGGTAGTGATGCAAGTCATTCACTGCTCATCTGTATCACACACTGCTTGTTATCTAGAGTTATCTGTCCGCTGGTGTGCAATGGAGAACATGTACTGCTAACCACTGCATATGTCGACAGTTTGTAGTTTCCAGGGCTGTAAATGGTCTAAAAATTTGTGAATATTATTGAATTCTACTCTGCTTATGCCCTATAAAAAGCAATACAGATGTATGCAAAATGAAATTAGAAGGTTATCTAAAGGGCTTTGACCACTTCATAGCTGGGATTTTGTTAAGTTGTTGTATAATATTTCAGAATATCTTACCAGAAGTGTATACAGGTTTACCATTTTATTTATTTTTTCCACAGTGACCTTAAACACAAACTTAAAACACATACTGTATGTTGTTTATGCAGCCAAAATTGTGCAACATGTAATATACCTACTGCTATGGCTTGTATAGTTACTAATGAAACATCTTGTTAGTGTTTTTAGTGCTTTGCTGTCTTTTTTGAGGAAAAAAGGAATCTGGCAGATGTAGGGATTTTCCTGCACAACTTATTGTAAGCCAAAACAAAGTATCCTTTTTCATTATTCTGTGGAATCAACCAAAACATATTTTTGCTTTTTTAACCTGTAGCACTGACCCTAATAAGTCAGTTGTATTAATTGGATTACTGTCTAAAAATACCAGGTGAAAATGTGTATTATTAGTAGTATTATAATGCAGTTATTATTATAATATGATGCGTCAGTGCAATTTATTTTTGAGTTTTCTTCAAGATCGGTCCGCCCTTTGTTTAGGTCATATGATCACATCTGTACTTGGCAAATCATAAAGTGTAAATAATTAAGCATCCCCATGAATTTGAAAACATGCTGTGTCTACTACTATCTCATAAACCATCTCATAAGTCATATTACTTTGGTTTCAGGATGATAAAGGACTAACCCCTCGGGAATCACAGCTGTATTCTGTGACATGAGATCAACTTTGATTGTGGGTGTCGTACAAGAAAAAAATAACCATTTTCCTGCCAGCTGTCTTGTATTAAATATTAATTTTTGAACCCTTCCCCTGTAATAATAAGCATGTCAGTGGAATTCAATGCTACAACTGTAAATACAAATATAAAGCAAGACCTACATGAAAAACGTAACTTTGACAAATGGATGGACAAAAGCCTGTGTATTCTGATAACTACAGTAACTTGTGCCAAAGAATGTATACAGAAAGTATACAGCATCCAGTACCTTGCTAAAGAAAGCACTTGATGGGTTTCATCACAATTGGACAATCTGCAGATACTGTAAAACGCTAAATACTGTGGATACTTTCACTGTAATACCAATTGTGGTGGTGGTGGGGGGGGGGGGTTGGGGGGTCGTAAATTTTCCAAAGGCCCTGATGAATTTGTAAAGCTGCAAAACCCTCAGTACTAAAGATCAGTGGTTCTCAAACTTTTTTTTTAGACTTTTGGAATTTAAAATAACATTAGGTCATCGCAGATTAGTGCTAATCAGAGTCAGTGAAACCAGCAAGATGACTACTTCCTCATTGACAAAGAAGGTCTTCTGACTTGGTTAGTGGTCAGTGTTGACATCTTTTTACCCCCACTTTCTAAGCAGTGAGTGTAGCTGATAACCTCTTACTTTTTCTTTTGTGATCAAATGTTAAGAACATAAGAACATAAGAAAGTTTACAAACGAGAGGAGGCCATTCGGCCCATCTTGCTCGTTTGGTTGTTAGTAGCTTATTGATCCCAAAATCTCATCAAGCAGCTTCTTGAAGGATCCCAGGGTGTCAGCTTCAACAACATTACTGGGGAGTTGATTCCAGACCCTCACAATTCTCTGTGTAAAAAAGTGTCTCCTATTTTCTGTTCTGAATGCCCCTTTTTCTAAACTCCATTTGTGACCCCTGGTCCTTGTTTCTTTTTTCAGGCTGAAAAAGTCCCTTGGGTCGACACTGTCAATACCTTTTAGAATTTTGAATGCTTGAATTAGGTCGCCACGTAGTCTTCTTTGTTCAAGACTGAACAGATTCAAATTTTTTTAGCCTGTCTGC